>NW_017308786.1:27167-59555 GCF_000935625.1 Nanorana parkeri | reverse complement strand
TTAAACCCCCTTCCCATCCAGGCCATTTTTCAGTATTCAGCGCTGCGGTACTTTGACTGACATTTATTCCGTCATGCAGCGCTGTACTGAAATTAATTTTATACCCTTTTTTGGGGACACATAGAGCTTTATTTTGGTGGTATTTAATCACCACTGGGGTTTTTATTTTTTAATATATTAAGCAAAAATTACAGAATTTAAAAAAAAAAACTTTCCCCTATATTAAATTCAAAAACATTTATTATTATTACCCAATTTTTTTTGTAAAATATAAAAGACGGGGTAACGTTGGGTAAAAAGACACCAAACATGTCAAGCCTTAAAATTGCGCACGTGCGCGAAACCTCAAAAAACTACATTACCCAAAATTGGCCATAGGCGACACTTTAAAAGGTTTTACCGCTCATCAGTTTAGTGTTAAAGGTGATTGATGGCCCTAAAATGATTGCTCTCACTTCGACGTTCGCGGCGATATGTAACATGTGTAGCGCAATTGTCGTTTTTGCACGCTGGTGCACTGGGCGTGTTTTTACGATTAAAAAATCACGCCATACAACCGATCGGCGGCTATAGAGCCGCCGATCAGTTGTATGTGAAACAGCCATTAACGGTTGTAAAAACGAGTGGGTCTTTCCTGTCCATGCGCGGTCTAATAAAGTAAATCTCTTTAAATGGACATCAGAATGTCCGAAACTGCTAAGGGTCAAGCAATGTGTATGGACGAGTATAATCCACAGACTCCCAGTGTCCAATAATCAATATATGATCCAGAAAGTCCTCAATTGTCAGAAAGATCAAAAGGAAATCCGTGTGTGACATCTACATGACCCAAAAAGACATCCAAGGACTACGCTCCAATCCGTATCGCATCTCTAGGAGTGTGAAATTTGGAATAAATAGCTAACGAGCTCCGGGTCATGTGTAACATCCGACACTATCCATGTCAATGGAAATTAATCCCAAAAGGAGATTTCTGCAGGTATACATATACTTATCTAACCTGCGAGTGCCGTCCATTCAGTCAGCAGATCCAGAGGACGTCTTATGATCAGCAAGTGTCCACAATGTAACTCATTGTCATTTTTGGATCACTATGGATAAGTAGCAGATTCTAACAAGATGTCCATAAGCCGAGGACATAGGGAGTAGCGTGGTGCTTGCTTTCCTCGGCTTATGGACATCTTGTTCGAATGAAGTTGCTTCGCTTTTGATGGGGCTCAAATCTATGTTCTCCCTGGCCTCTCCAGACAAACATTACATATGAGAGCAATGGTGAAGCCCTTGCGGGACCTTATCCAATCAGCTGGAGCTTTCCCTCTTCTCGTCCGCAGAGGAAGAACTGGCAGCTGCTCTACACAGTAGAGAGGAGATATTCTGGGAAACTTGGACACTTTTTTTTTTTTTTTTCTCTGACGAGTACACATGTTTGCTGGGCCCCTCTTTTGCAAAACTCCGGAGAGTTGATCCTGTTTTTTAGAGGTTGATCTTCTTGGATTTTTCCTTTGGGCAAGACCACCGGACTTTCTTTCCTTCCTTGATATTAAATTGTCTCAGATGACACTTTGGCATTGGGCATGTTTCAGTGGGTTGCCCCTTATCCCTATATTGTTTCTTTCAATTTCCCTCCCTATTTATACCTTTTTTCTTTCTCTTTTTTTGGCATCTTTTATGTCTTTAGGATTTAGGAGAAAGGAGGGGGAGGAAGAAGAAAAAAAAAGGGCTGGACACTGAGATGTGCCTTTTCAAGCTCCTTTTAATGGGAGCGAAATGCATAGAGGAATAACAACCTGCAGTGATACTTGGGCCTCAACCTACAACAGACTATATGGACCTAAGTAGTAACCTATGTTATTTATATAAATAGGTCAGAATCTAGTTCCTAGATAGCTAATCTTGGATGCTTACAATGTAAAGATGGACACTTTTATGTGTTTTAACATGATTTTGATATATATGCTTTTAATGATGTATAAATAAAAAATGTTTTTAATCTAATGGAATCACAAGTGGTGTTTCTGGTACCTTTTAACCACTTGCTGATCGGGGTGTTAAACCCCCTTCCTGTCCAGGCCATTTTTCAGTATTCAGCTGAAATATAACGTACAGGCACGTCCACTCGTGTAAAAGTCACCCACATACTTCTACTAAACAATGGTAAAGATGTCCTTAGAAATCATTATTGCAATGAAATTATCAAGCCAGAGTTGAGCTTTGATTTCAAAGTTTTTGTTTTTTTCTAACTGTGACTGCTTTATACAGATCTCTCCGGTAGCAGCTGTGAGGGAGTGTGGATGAGGAAATCAATTGTTTTTTCTTGTTCAGCTTGTAGACCTGAATGAATAAAGCGTTTGAACAACTTTATATCTGTGATCACATCTAGCAGTACAAAGTATTATCAGCACCAATTTAATGCCAAGAACCACTAAGGAAGATGGTGCTGGAAGATGTGTTTAAAATAATGCTATTCAGGAACGCCCACTTTTCACCATGTCCATTAATCAATGCAGCACCATGGCACACTTTGCATGGTACGCTTTCCTGAGCTCACAGAAATCTATCCCAGTGACATGGTATTTGGTTGGGTTTGCCCCCCATGCCAAAAGAAGGAGCAATGATAATCGGGCTGTACAAAAAATCCAGTTGTTATGGATCTCCCTGCCAGCTTTACATGCAGCTGGGTAATAAGGACCTTAATTATTGTCCTCCAGTTACAAGGAACTTGCTGGAAGAATGTCCATTTACAGTGGAAGTGGTATACGGATAGGTTAATATCTGTGAATACATTTGCAATCGAGACATGCTGTGCTTTTTATCACTGAAAATTGCTTATTAAAATCTCTGCATTGTCCATAGAATGCATTCATTTCCAATGCCATATTTGGTTGCTTTTGATACCAGAGATTTTTTTCTTCCTGTTTATATTTTATAGCTTTTTTTATGGACATTGTGGGCCAATTTGTTAATAAAAGCACTTTGTGGTTTACAAGGAAAATACAATAATGGCATCCCGGACATGATCATAATTTCCTCTGAGGTGCGCTGATCTGTGCTGTAATAGATCACCATCTTGCTTCCTGATGACGGCAATAGATGGTCATGTAAGAAAGCAAGTACACCCCAGGGAAATTGTTGCTTTTTTCAGCATCTAGGAACACCCAAACAGTGCCTACAGATAAGTGGTGTACTTGAATAAAAAGACTAAATGATTGCAAAGGCAATTACATTTATAGAAATTTTGTTATAAAATAAATGTACGGTGGAAGAAGTATGTTCACCCTTGGTCTTAAACGCTGGTTTTGCACCCTTTAGCAGAAATTACTTCTTGTAGATGTCTAGAGTTGTCCATCTGTCTCTGAAATTGACTGACTTTTCCGGGAATCAAATCAGGGCTTTGAATAGGCAGGTCCATAACCTATTTCTGTTTTGACCATTATTGTTTTAAACCAGATATCGATCTTTCAAAATCAGTTTCATTTCAGATTTTGAATATATGGCCTTACCTCAGGAACTTGATATTATTTATGTCTTCCACTGAAACCTTTATCAAGCTCCAGTAAGATCTAGACCACCGGGGGCAATCTGTGCTGATTTACTCGGACGCAATACACTTTAATGAAGCAAGTATATACAATGCCATATTCCTGAATCCTGATGTTGCTATAAAGAACAACCTACTTGCACTATATACTATGTATCTATGCTTAATAACTGGGGATGCACTGATACCGATACTAGTATCGGTGCCAATACCGGGTATTTGGGCAAGTACTCGTACTCGCCCAAATGCTCCGATACTTGCCTCTGATACTGGAACATCCGGTCAGAGGGAGATCTGGTTGGTCAGGAAGCCAGGCAGGCTTGGCAAGTGAAGCCGGTGTTCTTTCATTAGAACAGTGGCAGGCAATCTGGAAGCCAGCCCGACTTCCTGATAATCGGGGCACATGGCACCGGTACTCGGTATCGCCGAGTAGCAAAGAAAAAATATAGGTACTCAATATAAAGAAAACTGTATTGGTGCATCCCTATTAATAACACTAGCTAAGTCCCTGCAGTCTTGCTTACTGTGCTCAGTAGAATAGATGTCTCCTCTTCTGCTTTATTATTTTTATTTTGTTTCTTCATTAAATATTCTACTACCAAGAGCTATATAGAAGACAAAAGCAACAAAGTGCCACCTCCTTGTGTTAAATCTTTTTTTATTTGAATAATACAAACGGTTATAAATACTCACAATTATAGAATTTCAGTCACGCGTGTCAATAAGAGACCACAAGATCAGTGTCTAAGGAATGTTCCACGCCGACTGCGTATAAAAAGCTGCCTCCCGTCACATCACCATACCATCGTGCCACCGGCTGCTTTTAGGCTGGATTTACGAGTTTCAGGGGCATCCAGCCTAAATGCAGTCGGTGGCATGCTGTGACCGGAGGCAGCTTTTTATACGCAGTCGGAGTGGAACATTCCTTAGACATTAAACTTGTGATCTCTTATTGACAAGCGTGACTGAAATTTTAGAATTGTGAGTATTTATAACCGTTTTTTGTTATTCAAATAAAAAAAGATTTCACACAAGGAGGTGGCACTTTCTTGCTTTTGTCTTCTATGTATCTGATTAGAATCCCAGAGTCTCTTTGACGAGCAGTCTCTCCAAAAGCTGTGGATATTTACAAGAAAGACTACTTCTGGAGGATTGTGTGATGGTAATCATTAGCGCCAAGAGTTAAATCGACTTTTTCTACTACCAAGAGCTGCTAGTTGATTCATACCAGATATTTATTGGATCCTGGGAGTCTCCTGGCTCACAAAACAGAGATTCATGCTAAATAAGTTAAATCCTGGAAGTTTCTCTACTTGGCATGAAGCAGGTCATTTCTGCTCTCGGTACTAATACTTCGTCCTGCAGTGGTCCTGTGATCTGTTTTCATAATTCTGTCATGAAGTAGGTTGTTTCTGGTCTTGCTTCTTTTGCTTCGTCCTGTGGTGGTCCTGTGTTCCTATTTTCATCATGTAACGGTCAGGTCAGTATTACCTGGGGATTGCTGTTATGTCAGGAACAGGGCCATGGAGTCCAGATTTAAAAAAAAATCATTATTTAGTTCATGTTTATAAAGTTGGGTGTTTTCTTGGACTCAGGCCTAAAATGTGGAATATAACATGGGTACAAAAAATGAAAAAAAGGCCTCAGTCATGAAGGGGTTAAGAGACCGGGACTTCAGTTTCATATCACTTAGAACATAGATATGAAAGGTTATTCACTAAGGAGTCGAAGGATTAAGCCGAACCTTCGGCTCACTTCGGCTGCGGGAGCCCTTCGTTCAGTGGAACCGAAAGGCTATTCACAATAGCCTGTACAGTCACCTAAGGCGGCCGTAGGGCTCAGCCGAGCCGAACGCATATGCTTTGGCTTGGCTGAGTTTAACACACAGCTGAAGCGGGAGAACAGTCTGCTGAAGCACTATGTAAACAAATGAAAAAACATTTCCCCTCCATGTTATCACTGTCACCCCGGCCCTGCTCCCCATGTCGGAGGATGCTCAGCGCTCTACTCCTGTGGTGCAAGTTGATGAGAAAGTGAGGCCAAATCATAAGCGATTTATTACCATTCTATATATGAAATCCCAGAAAGCACTCCTGTGAAGGAGGTGAAAGCATTATTTGATCATGAAAACTGCCGCAAATTAATAAGTTGTGAGTTCGCTCACAATAACAACTGGTATGTTACATTCCAGTCTATTACTGATGCACAGATGGCTTTTAAATATCTACGGGATATTTAAAAGCGTAGAATTCGAGCAGCGGACTCCAGTGTGTACGCTCAGCCTGTTCAGACTCAACCACAGTTTGCCTCTCCACTCTTCAGTTCTGTGCTAGAACTCCTGAATTGGAGGTGACAGGGTCGATAAAGAGAGCATGTCACCTCCAATTGCTATCACACAGGGTCTTGTTATCTCCTGTGTGATAGCAATAAAGTTAGGTGAAAAAAAATAGTGCAGGACAGAGAAGCCTCTTAAAGAAGAAGGTACAGGTCTGTGAGAGCCAGAACTCTTGCTTGTTTGTAGGTGACCAAATACTTATTTTCCACCATAATTTGCAAATTTGTTCCAAATCAGCCAATGTGATTTGTCTGGATTTGTTTTCTCTCATAGTTGAGGTCTACCTATGATGCCAATTACAGGCCTCTCTCATCTTTTTAAGTGGGAGAACTTGCACAATTGGTGGCTGACTAAATACTTTTTTGCCCCACTGTAAACATCACCATATCCATTGCAGGTCATAATAGTTACTTGCTGGCATTTACCATTTATAGTTTTGATCTTATTATTGTTTATAATTATTTTCTTTTTACTTTTTAATCACCTTTTTATTTTTTATTTAATATTATTTAAACATTTTTTTTTTTATAAATCAGCCTCAATTAAGAAGGCAACCGTTTCTTTCTGAGTGGATCTGTCACAGCCAAGCGACTGCATCAATGATAGGGCATAGTGTTTAGGACAAGCATACATTAGATGTATTGTAATCATGAGCTGAATTTATGCGCAATAGTTCTGAATCATGGAAGGAAAAAGTGCATGCCCCAGGCACCTAGATAAGTGTCACCAATGCCCATCTGCTGTATAACTTTCATGAGCGCTGATGATCCTCACCGATTGAAAACTACGTCATCACTAACCATTTTTCCCCTCTAAGCATGAGCAGAAATAAAGATGAAAGCTCCCCCATGTGCCTAGCTTTTGAAGTAAATAAATTATAACAACAGACAGGTCACCATTGCAACACCTCAGATGCCTTGTGCAGGACACTTGTGACAGGAAAAACCAGAATCATCAGTAACACCAATGTAAAACACAAATGTCACAAGTTTCTAAATAAAACAAGTAGTAAGACAGAGTAGGAAAGGGGGGGGAAACACTTTTACACAGTACCCTGCTAATGGCAGTCTGTTCTGACAATTCTGCCCCAGAGAGATTCAGACATAGTACTCACGGCACAAAAATATAAGGCATCACAATGACCTGCTGCAGACAGCAGAATAATTGAAGAATGGCTGTGTAAAACACAATGGGGGTTATTCACTAACCGAAGGCAGTCAAGTGAATAACCGACCCAAAAGTGAAGGGAGCCAAACCCTGTTCGGCTATTCACATCAGCCCTGTGCAGCTGAAAACAGCCTTACATCAGCTCCCTTCAATTCACTTCGGTTCATCCGAACAGTTCGGCTGAACCAAAGTGAAGAACAGGTGCGCCTCAGCCGATCCAACATTTGGATCGGCTGAGGCGAGCGTTTAGCAGTTCCTTCACTGCTGTTCACCCCTATTCTCAAAGGGGACGAACAGCAGTGAGTGAATAGCCAAATGCTGCCGTGCAAGGAGAATTAAAAAAAATGTGGAAAAAAAAAAACAACAGGCTGCTCTCAGAATCTCCTGCAAGTTATAAAAAAAAACACACTGGGAATCCCTCTCAATTCGGTCCCAAATCACATCAAACCCCAAGAACTCCCTGGTCTATAACCGAAACATTAATTAGACAAAACAAACTGATCTCAACCATAAAATCAGCAACAGTAGTTATATATCAAGACCCGGGACAAGTTTGCATAGTTCACAATACCAATAATCATACTTTTTATATCAATAATAATGTCACACCTGAGACACTCTTTTAAAACTCACAACGTTGTCATGTTAAAATCACATAGACCTTATAAAGTAGCCAACATTCACACATTCACAAAAAGCCTGAGGTCCCCCCCCCATTCATACCAGACCCTTTAGGTCTGGTATGAATGTTAGGAGAATGCCAGTTCTCATGCTTCTCATTCTCATGCTTTTCATAGTAAGATATGATCTGAATTTTCTTCATGACAGGAGTTATGCAGAGCTGAGCCATTCCCCCAAAGATGGATCAATAAGGTAGAATCTGCAATGCAATCAACCTGCTGAATCCAACCCAAGGCTTGATAAATACATAGAAGCCTTCTAGATAAACATTGATAGCTAATTCATCTCCAGTCTTCATGAGAAAGATATCATGCACAAGCTGCACTCCAATAGCTGCTTTGGAGTGAAAAGGTGACACTAGGGGATTAATAGACCCCTAATGTCACCTTAAAGAGTACCTGTCAGCACTAGTATTCTATCGCATAGGGGTCTTGTAAGCCCCCCTATGTGATAGAAATTAAGTTAAGAAAATGTGCGCATATTATTGTAAATATGTGTTGGGAACACCAATGTATAAAAATGACGATCACGCTACACGTTAGGTATCGCCGAGAGCAAGAATTTTAGGGCCCATATTCATGGATATCTTTAAACTGATGACTTGAAGGGGCTTTTAAAGAGTTTCCTGTTGACAATTTGGGGTACTGCATTTTTTTCGCACCCATCGTAACCATCTTTTATAATGTAGAATAAAATGGGCATTATACTGTGTTTGTGGGCACTAAATGTAACTTGGGTGTATTTTTTACAAAAACTTTGGGTTTGATAAAGACTTGCACTACTATCGTGCAACATAAAAATTTGCAACTGCCATCATTTTCTTTTACAGGGTATTTGCTTTCAGAATATATATATTTATACAGTATATGTGTTTTTGGGGTTATTTTCAGGCCTAAAATGTGGATTATAACGTGCAAAAACGGCCTTGGCAGTTAAAGGGTTAACCCCCAAACAGTTATATTTTCTAAAGGAAAATAGGAGAATAAATAAATTGTAGCTGCATTTTTATATGTCATACCATATTTGCGCAAATGTTTATGAAATCAATATTTTTCTGGTCACATTATTGTGACCAGAAAATCATATTGCATAATACTGCATATAAGATAAAGGAGATCTGAATAACTACATTTCCTATTTAGCCCCACTAGCCTCCAGGGAACCAGATACATACATATCCAGTACATATCTTACTACAGTATTAAGAGTTGAATGGTTGAATACTTTTAGCATCATCACTTAAAAGATTATTTACATTTCCAATGCACTGTAATTACTTTTAAAACTTAATTCCAAATATTGATTTTGCCCCCTTTCCTTCCCTTTTTGTAGTTGCTGTATAAATCCCCATAAATTGTGTGTAAAGGTGCCCACACACCTTACGATAATCGTGGGAAATCCCGCGATCGTACGATTATCGTAAGGTGTGTGGAAGCTGTGCGACCTCTACTACTGTAAGGTCGCACGACTTTTAACTTACGAACATGTTCGAAAACCCGCCGAGCATCGTACGATGTTCGGCGGGTGTGTAGCATGTTCGTAAGATAAAAGCCGGACAAAGTTCGTAAGATAAAAGCCGGACAAAGTTCGTAAGATAAAAGCCGGACAAAAGTCTTGTGTTGGTTGTAAGGTGTGTGCCCTGCATAAAACACATATACACATGTGCTTGCTGTTGCTCCAGCACAATTTTAAACGGGCTAAACGTGGTTCTAATTTGGCCTTGAGAATGTTTCTAATGCTGGGCACACACACCTTACAACCATCGCAAGACTTTTGTCTTGCGATGGTTGTAAGGTAATTAAAAAAAAAAAAAACGTACGATCTGCCCATCTTGGACAGGCAGATCGTACTTGCAATGATCGCAAGCTGCGCCCCCTGTGGGGCGGGCTTACGATGACCGCAATGCCGAACGGACAGTGTGCGCTTGCGCACACCGGCTTTTATCTTACGAACATGCTACACACCCGCCGAACATCGTACGATGCTCGGCGAGTTTTCGAACATGTTTAAAGTTGTGCGACCTTACAGTAGTAGAGGTCGCATGGCTTCCACACACCTTACGATAATCGTAAGATCGCTGGATTTCCCGCGATTATCGTACGATTATCGTAAGGTGTGTGGGCACCCTAACAGTCTTTAGCAAGCTGTAGCTCTGACTGAATCAGCTGAGGGAGACAAGGCCAGCCTAAAATACTCACAGCAACTGGTCATTCAGAGGCAATTCAATGCTGTCGGCTCCCGGAGGCATCACTTATATTCTGCTACTAAGGGGTGGAGATACGAGCTTCACTGCACACATGGCCTCCCAGCACGGATTACAAAATGGCAGGGCTGCAGGGCAGAGGAACTGAGATGCTGATTAGGAGGTTTATGCTGCGATAACAAGGACTCAAGACACAAGATGTCAGGCAGACAGGGGCAAACAAAATTAAGATAGGGGCTACTGGCCCGCCACTGAAAATAGTTTCAACGGTGCTATTTACATATGAATGGGTGGCGCTATTTACATATAAATAAGCCACGAATCATTCTCCCCAAAAAATGTCGGCATGTCGTTAGAGTGTTCGGGTTTTTTTCGCATGAAGAAAAGGTGGCAACCCTACTTGGCAAGTATGTGTGCGGGTGTAAGCTGGCCTGACAACCGCACACAATACATATAGGACTCCCAAACCCAGACTTCAGGGAAGTCTCCCGGCACTTACAATGCCCACACTACCCACCGGAGAGCCCCACTAACCACCTGAAACCCTGCACTGACCACCTGTGAGCCTGAGCTAGCCACCTGAGAGCAGGAAAACAAGCTCAGGGCTCCCACTGATTCCACAAGTATTTCATTGTATATTGTAATGTAATATTAGAAATAAAGAAGTGCACAATAAATGCTCTAGTAAAATCCCAAAACTATCCCCCACTGACTCCCCTCACTTCCCCCCACAACCTTTCCCCCCTCCCCGGTCCATGGGAAATTTTTTCCACAAAACAGGTCCCTGGTGCCAAAAAGGTTGTAGACCGCTGTTCCTAGAAACACTTAATACGGCAATGCAAAATGGTAATGGCTATAGAGGACTACAAATGCCAGCCATACTTTCTACAGAAATACAGAATGGCAACGGCTTTAGAGGACAACAACTCCCAGCAATACTCTATACAGAAATGCAGAATGGTAACCGCTATAGAGGATAACAACTCCCAGCAATACTTTATACAGAAATGCAGAATGGTAACGGCTAAAGAGGACTACAACTCCCAACAATACTCTAGACAGAAATGCAGAATGGTAACAGAGGACTACAACAATAATGGTAACATAGAGGACCAGCAATACTATATTATATAGCAATGCAGAATAGAGGGCTGTGAACATGTCACAGAAGATGAAAGAAGTCACCTCACCTCCTCATCGTGGTGGGAACATCATGTAGCTGGGAGAGGCGGTGGGCAGTGTTAATGGGAAGTGGCTTGCTGGGTTCTCCTGGCCGAGGCCCCAGTACTGCATCGCTTTGTTGCCGCTACATAAATCCTGTATAATAATAACAACTGTGGGAGGCAATGCTGGTTTTTATTTTAAACCCCTGCTGCAGGTCCTAAGAAAAAAAAAGTTGGCCTTTGAAGGTATGCTGTCATGAGAGACTGCCACTGATGATGTTCCCTTCTGAAAATGCTAGTTCCCTAGCTACCATGCTGATTCTTCTGAGTCCTGGACCACGGACACGTTTAGAGATGAGCCTCCTGACATTAATGCATCTCAGAAGTACTGAATGCACATATGGCTAGACAACTATTTTCAGAAGGAGGCCAACAACAGAAGATGGCAACTTTCTTTTCAGGATAGGTTTGCTTTAAATTTTACAATAGGATATCATCTTCTAGACCAGCTAGCTAGCCGCTCGTAGACGATTAGCGATGCAGTGACGCCATCTAGTGGTCGGCATGGAGAATACACTTCTATGGGTTGGATACACGTCCCAGTCAGCTGATGTTTGCCTCATCGAATTACACAAGGAGGTGACGTGTGTTGTGGACGGGCCATCCCTCTCCAGTAACTTCCTGAACCGATCGGGACAGCTACGACATGGCTTTAAACAAGAACCACTCTCAGAATGGGGGAGTCATTGTCAACAATGGAGAAAGGTCAGTGATGGTAGCGGGCGAAGGAAGCCATGTCTTGTGATCTGGGCTCACTTCATTGAAAGATCATGGTTTGGCATGGCAGCTGTTATAAGACTCCAAACTAACACCACCCTTCCCCAGAGATGTGCTATTCCACACCATCGGAGCAGTCTTATACTCTTTAGTCATTCTTGTCATTGTGTTTCCATATTGTATGTTTATCAGCAGAGAAATATGATAAACATTTGTATCTATTCAGGAACTACAAGGCCCCTGCAGGGTGCACTGGCCTGTTGGTCCTCTGCAGGTCACACAGCTTGCCCAGTTCTGATCAGATACATTGTAAATAGCAGGGACGGGTAGCCACAGCCTGGCTGGTGCTGTCATTATTGATCTGCTTCACTGTCCTTCATTAGCACTTAGTAGAAGTCATATACATGCCACATGACCTGCGATTACATGGAGAGAGCAGCAGATAAAGGAGGTTTTAGCTACAGGACTCTGACAACCACAGGCATGACTCCCAGAGACAGATGCACCATGGGATATGTAGTTTCACCTCAGCTGGAGTCCTGAGGTTGCCTACCCCTGGCTTAAAGTGTATTTAAACTTTTTACCATCTAAATCGTGACCCCCCTCCTCCCCCCATTATATATTTATTTTCCCATTCACTCAGCATACCGAAAAAACATAAAAAAAATATTTGTTATATTTCTGTTATACTGTTTAAAAAAAATTATTGAACTTAAAAAAATTATATATATATATACCGGGCTTGAAAAATTTGATACCGTCTCACCAGTCAGTCAAAAATTTCACCAGTCAGCACGACCGGACTATAGCCTTGCAATTTATGTTAAAGTTTGGGGACAGATAGAGCTTTCTTTTGGAGGTATATAATCACCACGGGGGGTATTTTTTTTACTATATAATTAAAAAGGTACCATAAATGTAAAAAAAAACAAAAAAGTTTCCCTACGTTATGTTATAAAACATTTATTCTTACCCATATTTTTAGTAAAACATAAAAGTCAGGGTCACGTCGGGTAAATAGACACCAAACATGTCAAGCCTTAAAATTGCGTGCGCCCGCAAAAATCGCAAAAAACGCCCATAGGCGACGATTAAAACGCTTTTACTGTTCATCAGTTTAGTGTTATCAGTGATTAAAGGAGAACTATGGGGTTAGGGCTTTTCCCCATAGTTCTCCTTAGGGTAACGGCAGGACACAAATTAGCGTCCTCCCGTCACCCTAAGCTCAGTATACCGCGAGCTGCTGCTCGCGGTATACTGAGACGCCGCAGCTGAAGCGGATCCCGACAATTATGTCTGGATCCGCCCAGCTGCGTGAGTGACAGCTGGCTCTGCCTATCTAGAGGCAGAGCCAGCTGTACCCGCCCCCTCCCCCGTCCGTTCCGCCAGTCAGCGCTGGCAGATCGGAGCGGGGAGAGGGGAATCCAGCCCCTCCCCCTGTCACGGCAGAGAGCCGTGACAGGATCGAGAAGTGAGCGAACCCCGGTATGTGTTCGCTCACTTCCCGATCTACTGAGCCGACCTGTGACAGTCTCATTGTCACAGGTCGGCTAGAACTATGAGGTGAGTGAAAAGCACTCACCTCATAGTTCTCCTTTAGGCTGGGTTCCCACCCAGGCGTTCGAAATATGCGTGTATGACGCGCGTTTTGCGGTGCATGTTTTAACCGCGATTTGCAGCCCACAAAACGCGCGTCAAACACGCGTTTACGAGGGCTATCCGGCTGTATCCTAATGGATACGCGCGGAAATACGCCCCAAAGAAGCTCCTGTACTCTTATTGCTCTCACTCCGTTTGCGGCGATATGCAACATGTGCGGCACGTAGGCGCACCTGACGCATATATGCGTGTGTATGTGGGGGGTATTACTTTTTTTTTTTTACATACAACTTTATTGCTATTACATGGGGGGCTAAGAAGCCCCCTATGGGATAGCCAATTTACATGACAGGTCCTCTTTATGGAGACATCAGGGGTCTCCAAGACCCCTAATGTCACCTAGGGACCCCCAGAGAAGCTGATGAAGCAGAGATCTGCTTCATCAGCTTCTGTAACTGGAGAGTGACACTGAATGCAGGAAGTGATGTAATATACATCACTTCCTGCATTCGGGGACTGAGAGGAGATCAAAGGTAGTTTGTATACTGAACTCCCTTTGATCTCCTGTCACACAGCCGTGCCGGTCCCGGCCGGATCGGGCACATCGCATCTTGGGACCGGCAACGGCAGTGACAGCTGCTGGTAATACAAGCAATTGTAACTTGAATGTAAACCTCCCGGCCGGCCGTGTAATTCAAAGGGCCGGCCGGGAAGCTGCTCGTCGGGCTCCACTGTCTGCTCGTCACAGACGAGTGGATTTTTTGAGCCCTGTATATGTATATATATAACATTTACACTTACCTTTTTAGAGGTTTCTTTGGAGCAGCATTATACATAGGATTCTATGGGCAGCTTCTACTGCTTTAAAAAGATGGCAACGTGCAGATAGGGGACAGATGGAAGGGATAATCCATGTACCCATTGCACTCCTTACCGCTAATCCGTAATGATAGGTTGGGTGCATCAGTAGTCGACGGATGGCCACCGTCTGAATCGAGTATAAGAAATTATGGACACAACTTGTTCTGCCTGATGAAGGGGATCCTGTGTGACCCCGAAACGTTGCAATAAGTGTACTGTTGCATGAAACGTCAATAAAGAGATGGAAGGGACAAAACCCTTTAACATGCAGTCCCTGGAATTTTAGAAATAGTGTAGTAGACATTCGTTACAAATCTGTCTCCTGTCCATGCAACAAACGGCGCAACCTGTAGCAGATTCCGGTCATTAAGGTGTGTGTAAATCTAGTGTAAATGTACAGAATTTTCTCTGCAGCACTCCAGACATATAGTTGTTTCACAAATTTATTGTGAAGAACAGTGTCACAGGCAGGTATACCTATATATAGGTCTATACAGTGTGTGTGTGTGTGTGTGTGTGTGTGTGTAGCCTATGACATAACAATACATTTGTGAGAAGCAACTACATGTCTGGAGTGCTGGTGACTCCATATCCCTATGGCATGGTTCCCACCTGGGCGTTTTATAGCGCGTTCCTACGGACTGTAAAACGCTCAACATGTGAAAACCAATGATTGCCTATGGGCATGGTTCCCACCTGTACTTCTTTGGGCCCTACGCCCAAAGAAGTACAGGAGCTTCTTTGGGGCGTATTTGCAGCGCGTATCCATTAGGATACAGCCGGATAGCCCTCGGAAACGCATGTTTGTTGTGCGTTTCTTTTACAGCAAATTGCGGTAAAAACGTGCGGCACGAAACGCGCGGCACACGCGCATATTCCGCACACCTAGGTGTGAACCCAGCCTTAATCTGGTTCTGTTACAGTGCCATCCAACGCGATCACTTCCAGCACCCACCTATCATTTGAAGGTCTAGTACCATCAGGAGTGCAGCTTCATTAATGGACCGATTTAAGAATTTTGTCTGCAACACAATACTTACACATGCAACACAATTTACTCTATTTTACAACGTATAATGAAATGGGCCATCTCAGTACAGACAGGGTTAATTATGGCAAACACAACTCCCCCGACCCACTCGTACACATTGTAGAACTAAGTAGGATTTTTCCGTCCTGGAGTTTTCAGAAAAAAGTATTGAAGACTAGGGTTGCAACTAATGATTATTTTCATAATCGATTAGTTGGCCAACTTGCTTTTCGATTAATCAGATTTAAAAATTTTAATAAATACCATCCTTTAATTTAAAATAATATACACAAAGTTTACTTCAGAATAAAACTGAAACGCACCGCATTGAGGTACCGTGCATTCCAGCGCGGGCAATCACACTGTGGGAGGTGTGTTTGGGGTGCCTTTGAAATGAATGGCACCGCAACTCACATCCCGCCACAGAATTTGTCAGGCTGAAACCAAAAATGACTTTCTTCCCACCTTTTTAGAATTTTTTAAAATGAATTGTATTGTAAGCACATAGGACTTGAATAGCTTCAGTCAGTGAATGACAGCTGCCAGTGGTAAGATTCTGCAGACGCTAGCTGAATGTAAATACAGCAGGTATTGGGCTGGTGCAATAGCCAGCCTGCTATTGGCCATTTCAAATTGCACTAGCCAATAGCAGACTGACCATTGTACTTGCCCGCTGCTTGCTGTGCCCTTCTCCCAGCATGGAGGAGAGAGCTAGGGAATCCAACCTACTAATCGATAATGACAATAGTTGACCGCTATTCTCATTATCGATTAATTGGTTGCAGCCCTATGGAAGACTCAATCACACAGACTCATATACAGACATATGGGCATACAATGTACAATATGCCTGTTTTGTGGAGCCCGCAGCTTGCGTTTTTGTGTCCATAGGATTGTATGGACACAGCAGGCTGTACATAGGTATATGTGTATAAATGCAAGTACTGGCATTTACATCCATATGTGTTACTGTGCACACGCAACTCTTGCATTCAGGAACTTGTGCCTATGTGCGTGCAGGCATCGGTATTTGCATTTATATGCACACAGGGCTCGGACTGCTGATTATAGATTCATGGTGTGCTGGATACATACTGTATGCTCTTATCTTATTCTGGATTAGTTACTTAAGCTAGCTATACACCTATAGATTATCTGCAGATTTTCTATGGTCAGATGGAAAAAGTGTAACATATTCCTCCATCTACACTAAACTGTGTGGATGGAGGAATCTCCCACTGGGCCAAGCTTCAGTATCCTGCTAGTCGGCCCCGCTGGTTCTTAAAAATACCTGAACAATCTGATTGGACACAGGCATTGTTCAGGTGTTTTGAGAGCCAGCGGGGCCGACCAACAAGATGCTGAAGCTTGGAGGAATCTGTTGCACTTTTTCCATCTGACCATAGAAAATGCAGATAATCTAATGGTGTATGGCCAGCCTTAGAGTATTAAAGCCATTGGATTAGCATGGCAGCCAAACAGGTGGCATTTTTAGCAATTGCATCCTCAGTATCTCATATAAGATAACCTGTTTTATATGTCGTGACAAACCTAATAATTACAATTATTTTTTTCCCCTTAGTATTATTAAAGTGTGCAAAGATGTGGAGCTCACATTCAGTGATATGGCTTACAAGATCGAAGCTTTCAAAGGCACAAAAAAGGGGTTACTGTATCTCACCCCATACAGGGTAAGTCCTCTACACACAATACTACATTGACATTGCAAAAGCCCGCTCACACTATGCATTGCAGTAAAATCCTTGTCTTTACCATATGTTCTATGGTGCGTTGTAGTGTCATTCATTCATTAGTTTTAGGTCAGAGCTCCTGATCTCCATACTTGTTCCAGGTTCATGAAAGTACTAAAATCATTGATGAAGCATGACAGTCAGACAACTAACCATTTCATTGTAAAGCACCTACCTAACGCATGCACTGTTTAGCACACTGCAATGCACAGATTTGCCATATCCCGGGGTTGTGGTGCGCTTCATCAATGAAAGGTGTTTGTCCTTTAAAATATATGTTGTGGTGTGTGTTTAGCCTATTCAAAATTAAAGAGTTGCCTTACTGCAATGTACCGTCACAATCTGGGTACAAGGTATGTTCTACCCAGTCACTCTCGATGACTAATGGTCACCGCACATTACTATCTGACCATACAATCTTTGTACAATCAATTTTCGATTTACCAAAACCATGTAGTATGAGGACTTACCTAATCTAGCCAGTGAAATTGTATCCAGTCAGGCAGGCTGTTGCACTACATAGTTGTTGGTGGATCTGAAGTAGATTGTAACGTGTGTGGTGAGCTTAACAGAAGGCACACCACGCCTTGTATGACAGTAAAGTGAGAGTTTAATTCTTTGATTTAGTCCATTTTAAAAAGTCAGTATATATAGATGCCACGTGTGATTTGTAGAAGCTCTCTACTTTCAAAGCTCTGCTAAAATATTTGTATAGTTTAGGATTCTCTTCCAGAGGATGCAGGAAGCAGCATTATGCTGGCCATACACCAGTAGAATTTTGCTAAAAAAACATTTTCTGAACTTTTGCTCAGTATTCCAATAGTTAATGGGGTTAAATCAATGATCAATTTCGACCATAGTGGTGAAAAACATCGAAAGAGCAAGATGGAAAATGTTTCCCGAACAAACGACATTCTAACAGTGAATGTGGTTTTGTTCAAGAAACTCCATTCAATCCAAAATGTTAAAATCAAATGAAATTGCAAACAACGTTCTACAAGTCTCTAATGGCATTCAGGAATGTTCTGATGAGACGTTATGTTTAAAAGTTCGTTTGAAAATCTACCAGTGTATGGCCAGCCTTAGTTAATCAAAAACTGATATGATTGGACCTGGGATGGGTTGTGGTGACAGAGAATGAATTACTCTTTAATTGCAGATACTCTACAATATTATAGGACATATATGTGTTCCATCCTCACTTAGGGCTTGTTCGCACCAGTAACCATGGTGTACAGGGCAGATGCGCTTGATCCAGCCACATCGCACTTTTTTTTGTTTTTTGTTAGAGCTTTATTGAAATGTCACAAGTGACATTTACTTAAGTTCTATGGGCACACTGCGGTACGATGCGGTTGTACCATGTCTCACTTTTCTGCTTACTTATGACTATGCATATAATGGTTTAGTAGACTAAGGACCACTTGACGCATTTCAGTGGTACAAAACAGCCCCTTTCTTCAAGAAAGCATCAGAGGGAGATGTTTGACATCTTCTCCATCTGTGTCACAACATGACCGCATAGCCTCTTTGGGGCAAAAAGAGAGACAGACAAACTCAGAAAGGCTTACAGGTACATAGAACTGTTTTAGGGCCCGTTCACACCATATGTGTTCGGTAGTCCAGTTTCCTCCCACATTTCAAAAACATGCTGGTAGGTAAATTGTCTCCTGTCTAAAATGTGGCCCTAGAATGATATTCTACTGAGCATGCCCAAGAGGTAAGCAGCAGATAACGTGTTCTGAATCCACAGGGAGAACATTAAACAGTTTATTAATTAATGTACTTGTGTGGCCCAGTGTAAAGTACCATCACAATGTGATACCGCACCAAGTTATGCCTGAACATCTCCTCAGTTGCTACCTTTTAGAGCACCCAGGGGGTCCAAGCCAATACACATAATCTTCCTTTCACTGCCAGTGCCTCATGATTGACCCATCAGTGTGATTGGATAGATTCACTAAGCAGTTATGAGGCACAGGTAGAGACAGGGCAGCAGAGAAAGGTAGCAACTGAGGAGATGTTCAGGCATAACTTGGTGCTGTATCACATTGTGATGGTACTTTACACTGGGCCACACAAGTACATTAATATACTGGCCCCCTAGCCCCCAAATCAGCAAGGTTAATTTAAAGGGAAACCAGGATCAGAGAGAAGCGCAGAAGAGGCCATTTAGCGAATAAAGTCATTAGCCGTTTTTGTTTTAAATGGGTCACTGGTTCACTTCAAGGTATTTATTCATAGGCCCAATTTACCAGTTTTAGCCCATATACTGTATGTACATATGGGGAAATTATTATATTCCACCTGATCCTTGATATAGAACAAGCAGAATAGAATATCTGGTTAAAATAAAGTGCACTTATGCTGTTTGTCCCCCACCCCTGACCTAAATGATCCTACTCTCCTCCTCTCAAGATCTGTACCTACTGTGATGTGATGGGCACAGTTCTGCTATTGTTAACATTGCGGCACCACCGTGCTCCCTCTGCTGGCTACATCTGCACATTACAACACCATAGACTTCTATGGAGACGAATGCAGCCAGGAGATGGAGGCTTACTGGGTGCTGGGTGTAAAAAAAACCACAATGAAGCAGTGACCCTCAGATATCGGTAGGTATAGATCTGTGAAAGGTGAGGATGGGATCGTTTAGATCAGGGGAGGAGGGCAAAAGAATAAGTGCACTTTGTCTAAAATGCACTTATTCCTGAATGACAGAATTTGCACGTATATGAAATCATCTTGTCTTTTCCTGTTCTATGCAACATTTGAGGACATTTTTCTTATCCACAGGCACCCTGCTACCATTTTACACACATGTTCACATTGCTTGTGAAAAATCAACCCAGGCAATGGCTGGGTTCCCCATTATCATCTTCCCCTATTATTGTTATTGTCCATATAATATGTAATTTTTGTAGTCATAGGAATGTATCTTCCCCTCTTATAGTTCTAACCCTTTTTTCAGGTAATCTTTGTGAGCAAAGGAAAGGATCCAATGATGTCATTTATGATGCCTTTCTACTTGGTGAAGGGATGCTCCATTGAACAGCCTGTTTTTTCTGCAAACTACTTGAAAGGGACAATAAGTGCGGAACCTGGTGGTACGTAAGTGACATAAGCTGGTACACCCTATGGGGTACTAGTGATGTGTTTTTCAAAGGTTACGCTACAAAAAACTAATGAAATGAATGAATAATAAAAAATGTAATATAAACAGCATAAAAATATATTTTAAAAAGTAAAATAAAACTAAACAGCAGGGCAAAGTTGAACTTACCTGGGGATAGTTAGGAACAAAAGGAATTAATAGGGGTTAAATAGGAAAGACATTTATTGTGTGTGTGTGTATGTATGTATGTATGTATATATGTATCTGTGTGTGCCACGCAAGATGCTGGTGACACAGACACCCAGGACTCTCAGCCAGAGGGGCTGAGAGGTTCCAGAATATTAATAGATTTGCGGGGGGGCTGGAAGGCTTTGAGAGGCTGAGAGAGCCAGGCACACAAGGTGTGAAATCAAAAGCTGCTCAAAGGGCACAGAGTACAACTGAAGAGATTCTGTTGAGGAAAATAGTAAGGTCCTGGGACTGGGACACTGAACAGGATAACCTGTGAATGGTGAGCTGATATGTTTGCTGAAATACTAGCATACTTTGTTGTACTGCTGAAGAAAGCTATTTTTGGTTACAAAAGAAATAAGACTGTCCTTAGCACTCACCATATGTGCTAGATTGCGCACGCGCGCGCGCACACGCATGCACGCACCCCATTATGACCACCTATTGGGTATTTCCCCCTTTTGCCACTAAAACAGCCCTGATTTGTTGAGGTATGGACTCCACTAGACCTCTGAATGTATGCTGTGTTATCTGGCACCAAGCTGTCAGTAGCAAATCCTTTAGGTTCTGTTAGGTTCTGTAAGTTGTGAGGTGAGGCCCTCATGGATCGGAATTGTTTTTCCACCACATCCCACAGATGCTTGATTGGATTGAGATCTGAAGAATTTGGATGCGAAGTCAACACCTTGAACTCGTTGTGTTCCTCAAACCATTCTTGAACCATTTTTTTTAGTCTGGCAGGGAGCATTATCCTGCTGAAAGAGGGCCACTGCCATCAGGGAATACAGTTTCCATGAAGAGGTGTACTTGGTCAGCAACAATGTTTAGGTAGGTTGTACGTGTCAAAGTAACATCCACGTCCCATAGGCAAGACCCATTGTTTCCCAGCAGAACATTGCCCAAAGCACCACGCCGCCCACATGTTACCTTCCTACATAGTGGATCCTGGTGCCATCTTTTCCTGAGGGACACACACACACTGGCCATCCACAAGGTATAGAAAATGTGATTCATCAGACCAGGCCACCTTCTTCCATTGCTCCGTGTTCCAGTTCTGATGCTCATGTGCCCATTGTAGGCGCTTTTGGCTGTGGACATGGGTCAGCATGGGCACCCTGACCAGTCTGCGGGTACACAGCCCCATACATAATAAGCTGCATTGTACTGTGTGTTCAGACACCTTCCTATCAGAACTAACTTTTTCAACAATTTGAGCTACAGTAGCTCTTCTATTGAATTGGACAACATGGGCCAGCCTTCACTTCCCACGTGCATCAATGAGTCTTGGTCGTCCATGACCCTGTCAGCAGGTCACCAGTTCTCCTTCCCTGGACCACTTTTGGTAGGGCCTGAGCACTGCTGACTAGGAGCATCCCCAAGAGCTGCAGTTTTGGAGTTGCTCTGACCACATCATCTAACCATCACAATTTTCCACTCGTCAGAGTCACTCAAATCCTTACGCCTGTCCATTTTTTTTCTGCTTCCAACATATCAGCTTCAGGGACAAAATGTTTACTTGCTGCCTAATCTATCCCACCCACTTCCAGGTGCCATTGTAATGCTATAATCAATGTTATTCGCTTCATCTCTCAGTCATCATAATGTTATAGCTGATCGGTGTATGTATATATAGGTGTGTGTGTGTGTATATGTATAGAGATGGAGATATACTGCCAAAAGTATTGGGACACCCCTCCAAATCATTGGATTCAGGTGTTCCGTGAAATTTCCTTGCTGCTAAATATTCCACGGTCAACTGTTAGTGGTATTATAACAAAGTGGAAGCAACTGGGAACAACAGCAACTCAGCAACATAGTGGTAGGCCACAGAAAATGACAGAACAGGGTCAGCGCATGCTGAAGCACACAGTGCATAGAAGTCTCCAACTGTCTGCATAGTCAATAGCTACAGACCTCCAAACTTCATGTGGCCTTCAGATTGGCACAACAACAGTACGTAGAGAGCTTCATGGAATGGTTTTCCATGGTCGAGCAGCTGCATCCAAGCCTTACATCACCATGTGCAATACCAAGCGTCGGATGCAGTGGTGTAAAGCACGCCGCCACTGGACTCTGAAGTGGAGACATGTTCTCTGAAGTGACGAGTCATGCTTCCCTTTCTGGAAATCCGATGGACGTGTCTGGGTTTGGCGGTTGCCAGGAGAACGGTACTTGCCTGACTGCATTGTGCCAAGTGTAAAGTTTGGTGTTGGGGAGATTATGGTGTGGGGTTGTTTTTCAGGGGTTGGGCTTGGCCCCTTAGTTCCAGTGAAGGGAACTCTTAAGGCATCGGCATACCAAGACATTTTGGACAATTTCATGCTCCCAACTTTGTGGGAACAGTTTGGGCATGGCCACTTCCTGTTCCAACATGACTGCCCACCAGTGCACAAAGCAAGGTCCATAAAGACATGGAGTCCTGACCTCAAACCGATAGAACACCTTTGGGATGAATTAGAGCGGAGACTGCGAGCCAGGCCTTCTTGTCCAACATCAGTACCTGACCTCACAAATGCACTTCTGGAAGAATGGTCTCCATACACACATTCCTAAACCTTGTGGACGCCTTCCCAGAAGAGTTGAAGCTGTTATAGCTACAAAAGGTGGGCCAACTCAATATTGAACCCTACAGACTAAGACTGGGATGCCATTAAAGTTCGTGTGTGTGTGTAAAGGCAGGCGTCCCAATACTTTTGGTAATATAGTGTATATTACAGTACTGTGCCGAAGTTTTAGGCTGGTGTGAAAAAATGCTGTAAAGTGAGAATGCTTTAAAAAATATATATTTTTATTGTTTTTGTTTTTTATCAATTTACAAACTGCAAAGTGAGTGAACAAAAGAAAAATCTAAATCAAATCAATATTTGGTGTGACTACCATCAAACCAGCATCAATTCTTATACTTGCACAAAGTCAGGGATATTGTCACGAACTGTACTCATGGGTAAGACCCGGAAATTAAGGATGTGGACCCTTGCTACACTTACAGAGGCACCTGGATCAAAGGGTGCAAGCAGTGTAAGCTGACAACTCCCAGAGCTGCAAGCTGATAACTGTGATATGCAGTTCAGTTATTTTTTCTTAAGCAATAGTTTTTTCTTTCTTTTTTCAACCGGTCAATCAATAATCTTCGATATAATATTGTGCAAATTTCACCGATGTGACCAATAACAGATATCTCCACCACTGTATCCTTAGTAGTACTGCTCGCCTGACTCCTAGATCCAAAGCAGGTCTAACCACGCTTGTCCCCTCTTTTGAAACCCAGGCAAGGGAACGTAGCCCACTCTCTTGCACACGGGGAAAACTCTCCTTTCCTGTGCGCCTTTGACGCAACATACGTCCAATTTTAATGCAATTTGTTTTAATCTACATGTGAGTAGGAAATTGTTTGAATAAAGCGCTTTTTTTAGTATAAATTGATCTGGACTATGGAGCATTCTTATATTTATGAACCTAATGTACCCATTAGTTTTATAAAGAAGAAAAGCGAAGATAGATTGGAAGTGGCAATACCACAGAGAAAAGACATCAGGAGTTTTCCCCATGTGCAGGAGAGTGGGCTACGTTTCCTTGCCTGAGTTTCAAAAGAGGGGACAACCGTGGTTAGACCTGCTTTGGGTCTAGGAGTCAGGTGAGCAGTATTCCTATGGATACGGTGGTGGAGATATTTGTTGTTGGTCACATCGGTGAAATTTGCACAATATTATATTGAAGATTATTGATTGACTGTTTGAAAAAGGAACAAAAAAAATATTGCTTAAAGGAGAACTATGAGGTCAGTGATTTTCACTCATCCTCATAGTTCTAGCCGACCTGTGACAATGAAACTGTCACAGGTCGGCTCAGTAGATCGGGAAGTGAGCGAACACACGTGCCTGCGGTCCGATCCTGTGCGGTGCAATCAAAATGCTACAAGCACTATTTTGATCGCACAGGACCGGACCGCAGGCACACTGTGCCTTGCGATCACGTGCGGCGGATCGCATTTCGGCCGCGTGGCGTGGCTACAGCGCCATTCACTTGAATGGCCCGCTACGCCCCCTCCTACCCCACTAAAAAGTGAGCCGGCCGCAATGCAAAGCAGTGCGTTCCGGCCAAAATCAGTCCGGAACGCACTGCATCTAGTGTGACTGAGCCCTTAGTATGCTGGTATATGTCTCTACTCACATCTAGCCTTTGCAATATTTGCCCACTCTTCTTTGCAGAACTGCTCATGTTCAGTTAAATTTCATGGTGACCGTTTGTGGACTGCAGTCTTCAAGTCATTCAACAGATTTTTAGTGGCTTTTAAGTCTGAGATCTGACTAGGCCCTACAAGGATATTCACCTTTTTCTTCAACCACTGTGTGGTAATTTTTGCTCTGTGCTTTTGGGGATTGTCATGTTGGAAGGTAAATCTTATTCCTATTGACAACTTTTCGGCAGAGGGCAGCAGATTTTCCTCAAGAATTTGATGTTTTTTTGCCTCATCCATTTTTCCTTCTATCCTGACAAGTGCTCCAGTCCCTGCTGCAGAGAGACACCCCCATTACAGGTTATTACCACCTCCATGCTTTACTGTAGGAATGGTGTTATTTGGATGGTGAGCTATATTGGATTTCCGCCAGACATATCGTTTGGTGTCGAGGCCAAACCATTCAATTTTAGTCTCATCGGACCATAACACCTTTTTTCCATGTGGCCTCCAAATCTTCAAGGTGTGTTCTGGCATGCCTGCATGTGGCCTTTCTTGGGGAGTGGGTTTTTTCTTGCAACACTCCCACACAAGCCACATTTGTGGAGAATTTGTGATATTGTTGTCACATGCACACAATGACCACTCTGTCATAAATTCCTGCAACTGCATCAGAGTTGCTGTAGGCCTTGGTAGCCTGTCTGACCCGTTTTCTTCTGGCTCTTTCATCCAGTTTGGAGTGACGTCTTGATCTAGGGAGGGTCCGTGTTGTACCAAATACCTTCCACTTCTTAATAATGGACTTCACTGTGCTTCTAGGCATTGATAAAACCTTTGACATTTTTTTGTATCCATCTCCTGACTTGTGCCTGTCCAGAACTTTATTCCGGAGATCTTTTGATAGTGCCTTCCCACCCATAATTGATTGTTTGCTTCAGTTGCAGTACCAGGGACTGAAATGCTCCAGGAAAGCTCTTTTCATGCTGAGCTAATCAAAATGACCACAGCTGATCACAAGTTTGTGATCAAACTTGATTTGAAAGCCAAATGGCTGTGTATGCCATTGAGAAGGGGATTAGCTACACCTGATTTGAGTTTACAAGTCATTTTTAGGAGGGGTGATCCTTTTTGCAACTCAGTGATATGTTTTTTTTTTTTTTTTTGCTGACTGTGTTATATCTGTCACTTGGATGTTTTAAGTTGCACTGAGTAAATACAGCTGGATAAAAGAAAAACTGTGTCTTCATTTCAGGCTGCAAAGCAACAAACTGTGATTATTTTAAAGGGGCGCGATTCTTTTCTATACTCACTGTATATAGTGTGTGTGTGTGTGTGTGTATATTCTTAGGTTTGCTTCAGATGTGTAATTGGGTACTCCTTAGAGCTGCGGATAACTAAAAAGTATCACTGTCTGTTTACATTTTAACAAGCACTGATGCTGAATGACCTACCCTCATTGGTGTTGGTGGGTACAAGAATGTCCCCCTATTTATTAGTGTTGCTCCGTACAATTATGACCTCCCTCCTCCTCTTTATAAGTGTCAATGGTACAACAATGACCCCACTCTTCACTGGTGTCACTGGGTATGATAACTCCTCCTCCCTGCTTGTTTGGTGTCAGTGGGTACAATAATTACCCGTAGCATTGGTGTTCAGTGGTTACTTACCTGAACACAGGCTGCCACGCTACTTCCTCCCTTGGACCAGGACTTGATCATCGCAAGAGATCACTTGGTCCAACAGGCAAAGCTGGATCCTGGAATCCAGAGAACATTACAACACTCGACACTCAACGTTCCATTATACTGGTAACTCGCGGGGTACCAAAGAAGGTCCCGACTTAACAAGCTAACCCTTTCGCTGCCACTGACGTAAGGCTTACAGCGGAACACAACTGCATCCAGCTGGCCAGGTCAGTAAGTCTTACGTTGGTGGCTTTTACTGTTCTGCTAGTACTATGTGTCCCCAGTTATGAATGAACAGGTAGTACTTTACATCACTTCCTGTTCATTCATGAGTTTCTCAATGGGTGGAAGCCTCAGTATTATAGAGGCTTTTAACCATTCATAACTTGATGATAGTAAATGTTTTACTATCACCCGTTATGAATGGGAAGCCTCTGTACTGAGTGCTTTCCATTCATGGAGTGCTGAGGCTGCAGAAAAAGAGATTGAGGACTCTGTGTCTCTATTTCGAAAATGAAATGTCCGGGATCAGGCAAAAAATAAAATAAAACACAACCCACCTAACAGTTTTATCTTTTAGTTTTAGTCAGAAAAAAAAGAGTGGGGAAAAAATGCAAAAATGGTGTGGCCAGCTGAGGTTAAAACCGTTCCAGAGGGCTTGGCAGCGAAAAGGGTTAAAGGTTACACTGTTTCAGTCATTGAAACATTCCACTGAGAATTCTGTCTGAATTTTAGTTGCAACAGAAACTCCCCTCGAAACAAGCAGCAATGTTAAAATTGTGTTTTATTTGCTTTTTAATGATTCTTGTCTATATACATTTCCAGCAAGGTTCTATCATCTTTATTCATACCAACCGTTTTTCTATCATTACAGGAGGCTGGGAAGCACATGCATCATTTAAACTTACATTTAATAGTGGAGGTGCAATTGAGTTTGGACAGCAAATGTTTAAGTTGGCAACCAATGGTATGTTTTATCATGTTCTTAATATCATGTGTATTATGTATTGCATATGATATTGGTCTTTGCTTTTGTGTACAGCGAATTACCTTAATTTAACTCCTTCATGACAGCATAACACATGTATGTGGCATCATGGAAGTGGGCTTTCTTCCATGATGCCACATATGTACACCATGTGTGTTTGCTGAAAGTGCACCTGGCCCTGGTGTCAGACCAATGATTGAGAGCCGGTAGGACAGAGTTTCCATTGGCTATGACAGTGATCACTAGTAGGGGACTCCACACCTCTGTTTTCTTTGTGAGGAGAAAGAGATACACCGCTAGAAGAGTCTGTTTAGTAAATAAATAAATAAAGATAAAATAATTAGATCAAAGTTTGATCTAGATTAATGTCAGTGTATTTTAGGTAGGATAAAAGAAAATGCAAACTATTGTTTCTGGGCCCTACTACGGGTAGTACAAACAATATAAAAAAATCACGTACGTCAAGAGAAGGAGAATTTTTGGGGGGTTGGTTTTTGGTGGTGGGTCATGATAATGGCAAGAATTTTTACTCTTGGCTAGTTTTCCTATGATAATAAAAGGCAGGAGGTATCCACTAACATGTACCACCAAGCATAGGCCCACTTTTTCCTACAAAAAAGGAATACAGTAAGTAGCTGCAAATCTTTGCACAATTATGGACATGGCAAGGTTGAAAAACTGAGGCTAAGCGCTAATGTTTGTTTGACTTTCTGCCATTAAGGGGTAAAAAAAACAAATGTACTGGTTAATCCCATATTAACTGTTATTCAACTTCCTGTTTGTTCACTATTTTGAATGTAACAAGCTAAAATCTGGTTGGTTGTTATTGTTTGCTAAGCCTCATCTGTCTTCAATATCTTTTCTTTTATTTCAGCTTCCAGAGCCCCCCAACCTAATGTTGGATACGGATACACCCCTACTGCTGTGCCAGCTGCTTATGGACCTGGTGGATATCCCCCTGCCCCAAGAGGATATGCACCTGCACCCCAAGCTGGACCTTACCAATATGTACCTCCTACTATGAATGGATATGCTCCAGCACCTCAACCCATGGGATACCCATATGCTCCACCTCCAGGTAATGAAACAGCACATCACATCACTAAAGTCACTGACTTGTGCTCCAGTTAGTCAGATCACAGAGACAAAGTACAAGCTCTTCTAAAATATACATGATATTTATATAACATATCAAAGTACTAAAGGCTGACTAGTAAGTTTTCAGACTAACGATAAAGATTTGTCCTGGCAAGATGTGCTAGGGTTATTTTCCATAAAGTCCTTTTAATTGTTCCTGAAACTTTTTCATTTGATGCTGCAAGGTTCTTCTTGCCTCTCAAATAAAATGATTTGTCCATGCTGTCGCAAAAGACTGCCATGGCTTTGATAATATCCTCATCTGACCCAAGATACAAGAATTATTTTTTTAATGTATGATTCAGATGGTGGTCCAAGGGAGAAAGATCACGTGTGCAGAGAAAGTATTACAGTCATTCAAACCTACACACATGGCAGTCATAGCAACTCCTCATGTGTGGCCTAGAGCAGTATATTGGTTAAACAACACCCCTTTGGTGAACATTTTGTGGCATTTATTTTTTCAGTCTACCATAATGTGCTCCTGTGATGATTTGATTCACATAAGATAGTTCACCTCTGCTTTGCACAACTCTGTTGCTATCCTGTTCCCAGCAGAACTTCTTAACTCCTTCGCAACTGATGGCGGTCTGGGACCATCATTGCAAACATCACCTTAATGACCGATGACTGTCCCAGACCGTCATGAACAAAAACGAGCAGCGGGAGCATCAAATGATCGCTCCCACATTACTGATTGACTCCTTTCCAGGCCTTTGTTTAACTACTCCAGAACCTCTGTATGTACAATAGCTGGTCTGAAGTAGTTCACTACTATTTTCAGCAGGTGATTCTCTTTTTCTACAAGTGATTTGGGCGGCTGTAAAGCCACTTGTAGCAGCCTTCATAGGTGGCGTTAGATTGTAGTCCATCACAGGTGTGAGCTTGGAGCAGTGGCGTCTTTAAAAAACACTACAGCTGGAATCTAACTTTTTTCAGTCTTTTTGTCTGTAGATGTCTGCATTTTACTTATTAAATTGATGAGTGACATCTAAAATCCTTCACTGATTTGTCTAGACGTGTGTGTGTGTAATATATATAAACAATATATACATATATATATATATATATAATGTCTTTTTATATTTTTTGTGACTTTTCACCTCTCGCTTAGGTCCTGCCATGTATCCACCTGAGTTGAACCCGATGTACATGGCACCTCCACCTCCCTACCCAGGACCTCCATACAATGGAGCCCAAGCACATCCTTTTCCCACTGTGTGGTCAGAACCTGGTATGCTAGGTAAGATTGTGAATGCTAGAAATGATGGGTGGGAGGATACACTTTTTTTCCTTTTGCTTAATGGTAACAAGATATAAAGCTTCTTATTATAGCACACAGGGACGTGTTAACAACCCTATACACGTATGTGTAATTTAATTCCTTCTTTACCTTGCAAGTCACTGAATGAAGAAATATGTGCACATCAGGTGTCGGGACCTTCTTGTTCTGGGCCAGTGACACAGTAAGCCATGAAGGAGATATACAAGAAGCATAACAGCCCTGTGGATTGCTTCAGGAAACAAATTTATTGAGGGCAGTTTGCCTATTTCTACCCTAATTGATAACAAGAAGTTCTCTGGATGAAAAAATAAACTTTGCAGCTGAGAACATTATTTGTCTTTGGGACACTGCTCCTGAGCTATAATAATTCTCTCTCCTGGGGAAGTGATTTTGCTTTTACTGAGGACCAGTCATAGATTCAAGTGACCCTATCAGTACAAGATCTCTTGTATGCACAACATACCTGCTAAAACGGGTGGGGAACCTCCGGCCCTCCAGCTCTGGTGAAACTACAAATTCTATGATGCATCCGTCTCTGGGAGTTATGCCTGTGGCTGTGAGAATCTTGGAATGCCTCATGGGATTTGTAGTTTCACCACAGCTGGTTCCTCACCCCTGTGCTAAAAGAAGACTAAATGTACTTATGTTTACAGTGGCTGTTTCTTGAAAAGCAGGTGCTTCACTTCTCACCATCCTCTGAAAATATTTGACTGGTTGGATAAGTTGAATACTGGTTCCTCACACTCAAGAAGGTGGGAGAAACCACAGCGAGTGTAAGGAGGAGCAGATATTCGTACACACTTGCTTATAACAGAATAACAAGACAGTTGTTGACATACTGACTGGTGACATATTGTTAATCTACTGAACAATTGACAGGTATCATATTATAATAGCTGATAATGATTTACTTCTCCTCTTCCATGACAGCCAACCAAGAGACTGCTCTTCCCATATAAAAGGGACAGGAGACACAGAGAATATTAAAAGGCCCCGCTCACCCTTACATGCTCAGTGAATTTCCTGCCACTGTCAGGATAGGAAGAAGATGATTTAAAAGTACAACTAGCTGCTGTGTGTGCCTATTTTGACCCTTATCTTCAGGTTCTTTGATGAAAAGGTTTATTAGAGCATCGGCTAGAATGTTCTTATAACCTAAAATCCTGTTTTCATCCTGGGACCCAAATGCAGTACTACAGCCCTCCTTTTCAAGTGAAGAATTTCTATTTGTACAGTTTCAGATACCTCTTAAGGGGGCTACAGCTTCAAAGAGCACCATTGCCAGATGGGTTAAGCAGATGATAAGACAGGTTTATCAGCTAGACAATCAATCTTCCAGTGATTTTAGAGCACGCTCCACGTGGTCAGTTTCTATGTCTCAGGCAGGGATAGTGTCTGCACCATTTGAGCAAATTTGTAGAGTAGCGGCCTGGTCTAGCTGCCACCCCTTTATCAAACATTACTGGCTGGATCTTCTGGCAAATCCTGAGAAATCTGGAGAAAGTTTTGTAAATTGTGGTCCCACCCTATAGGACTTTCATCACGTCTCGGTTGGCTGTTGTGGAGGAAGAGTTGGACATTTATGATTACTCTTACCGGCAATTTGCACAACTCCTCTACAAGCCAATATGCCACCCTATACAGCAAGTAGGTAATATCCAAAAACACTGAGCATGTACTGGTGAAAGGAGCCTTACAATCGTCTCCTGTGTGTGTCCTGTCCCATTCAGCAGCCACTTGGTTGCTGTCATGGAAATTGAATTAAAGATAAAAATGATCTGGAATTTTCCTGTAATGTTTAAAATTGTATAACACCATGAAAAGCATTGTCATTTTGTAAATGTGAGATAATAAGAATGACATATTGGTCCAGAAAGTCTGCAAAGATTATAAGATTGCAAAATTAAAACCACCGTAACTTACATCATTTTTTTCCCACCCAAGAAAATGGCAAGGCAGCAGAAGCTGCTTCCAGCGCGTATTACAACCCAGCAAATCCACACGATGTCTACATGCCCATGGTAAGTAAGCAGTACATGCCACAAATATGCACTTTTCCCACTCCATAACTGTTAATTCATTTCTCATCTGGCTTTCAGAAATAATCATTCAGTAGTAAAAGTAGATGTAGGAGGAGCCAGTAAACCACAGAATGCACCAAAAATAATGCTGTGTAACTCATTTGGTAGTTTCAGCTGAGAAGCACTTTTTATTGATACTCTCTGTACCCGTTCCTTTAGCCAGTTCTCTATCCATGTACACACCCTTCCATCTATGCCCATAGCTCTTAGCTTGTGAAGTAAGCGTTTATAGTAACTAGGAGGTAAAATGCACTGGTCATGGATGAAATACAAGGGCTGCTATTGGGTTAACTATTGGCTAGTTTCCTGACTGTGCCTTTTTTTTATCCTTTGTTTTGGGTCAGTAACTCTAAAGGTGCCCATACACCTTACCATTATCTGCAGATTTTCTGTAGATGGAAAAAGTGCAACAGATTGGCCCAGGTGGAGATTATTCCATCCACACAGTTAAGTGTAGATGGGAAAATCCGTTGCACCTTTTCCATCTGACCACAGAAAATCTGCAGATAATTGCAATGTGTATGGCCAGCTTTACAGACATTCATCACGTGAAAGAGACTGTGTGAGAGGGGGGGGGGGGGTGT
>NW_017308786.1:5960-26482 GCF_000935625.1 Nanorana parkeri | reverse complement strand
GGGGGGATGGGCAAACTCCTGCATGTTTGAAATGGCCCAAAGCCTAAGCATGACAGCCAGGCCTGCTAGCATTTTAGAAGTAGAGTCTGAATGGCAAACTACATATTCCTTTCATGTCACGTTTTCCTTAACAAAAGTGATAGGTACCTCACGTTGTTTGGAATCATTTATCATGTGAAATGTTATCTCTAATCTGATATTGCAGGCAGTGAACAAAGGTCTTCTCCACAGGATTGCATGTGCCAGCTCGGTTGTACTATGAACAGGGCATAATATACTCTTTTGAACGATTTGTTTTATGCTTGTACTCAGTTCAATTAAATTCAAAGTTATTTCCACATACAATAACCTTTTTGGAAAAAAGTACAATTTTTCCTTCTGCTCAGGGAAATCGGTACATGATTGCTGGTGTTTGTAATGCCAGCTTTAGACTAATTTATTTATTATAATGTCAAAATACTATAGCCTGCAAGGAGAGATTTCCCCATCCATGCTGTTTAGCGTGGATGGAGGAATCAATTGGTTTTTCTTGTTCAACCCACAGTGCCACTTGTCTGAGGAAAACTCCAGATACAGATAAATGCAACCTGGACAAACACACTTTGGGTGATTTCCTTCAATATGTCAATGAATGTTTTCTTTTTTCCCTTTAGGAACGACCCCCTCCATATGCACCTACAGAAGACAAGAAGACAAACTAGAGGGACATAGTCCTGAACTTGCTAACATGTGGACACATTGTTGGCATCTGGAAGACATTACTAGCTGAAATCACCGCAGTTATTTGTAGAGAGACTAGTTACATATATCATATTGCTGTGATTTGAAACCTAAAACAGTCTACCTGCCTTTGGTGTTTTGTAAATAAGCAAATGTAAGAGAAAATCTTCCTTTTTTTCTTGCTCCAGGGCGCAGTGTTCAGAGTGGTTTAATTATTCTGCAATGTATATAGCACCTAGACCTGCTGTACCTTTTGAGAAAGGTGTAAAAAAATCTTCTCCATCAGAGAGAAGGGTTGGAAAGATATACCACAAGAGTATTTTCTATTATGCTACAACATCTTTAATACCTTTTTTAAAGGCATATAGAGGGGAGTTTATCAAAATTGGAGTAAACTAAATCTGGAGCAGTTGCCCAGGGTAACCGATCAGCTTTTCTCTTCAGTTTGTTCAGTTAAGATTTAAAAATGAAAAAGAGAAGCTGATTGGTTGCCATGCACAGCTGCTCCAGCTTTGATAAATTTCCCTCATAGTATTTAAGTTGAGTAAGTGGAAATGTTATACACATAGGGTAGAATTTATCAAAACTGAAGCAGACAGAATCTAGAGCAGTTGCACATGGCAATCAATCAGCTTCTCTCTTCAGTTTGTTCAGTTAAGATTTTAAAATGAAAGAGAGAAGCTGATTGGTTGCCATGCACAGCTGCTCCAGATTTTGTCTGCTCCATCATTTTTGTGTTTGTCTACATTACATATTTGTTACCTTCTGCTGGATTTTCTGTATCGTCACTAATATTGACTAGTTAAAGAGAGTAACTACCTACAGCAGCAGTTTTTTGCTGTAAATACTGATTTCTTTCCAAGGGCTGAATCTGAACCACTACACTGATCTAGTATACATGTATATTCTATATAAAAGAAATGTATATACACTTATTTTGTCTTTTACATGTTCAATTCACGTATTTTTTAGTAAACATAATATTATTAGGATTTTAAATAAGACTGTACATTACAGGTTGCGTTGTTTCAGAATATTTCATTTGTTTAGCACTCCAGAACAGAAAAGGAGAAAGTGTTTTTCACATAACCAATGGGATGGATTGAAAACATTTTGTACCTGTTATTGTTTTGATCTGTAAAATAAAACTGTCAGAATTATGTTAAATTTTGTTTTGCACCCTCAAACATTATAAAGCTTGGGCTGTGTGTGTATTAGCTAAAGTGTACCTGTTTCAGAACCGGCAAAGTTGAGATATTACAAAGAGTCATAAAAGTAATTCTGGGGCTGTTTGGGTGCTATTCATTGTACAGGCCTCATGGCTAAAGTTCATAAAAGTTCGTGTTTATTGATAGAAAGTTTAAAATCCATCCAGATATATACAGTACATATCATAAAATCAAACCATTATTTTTTGCGCACAGCACCAACTTGCATATTCAGATATTGCATCATAGAGCATAGTCGCAACAAAACACTATCAAGTGCATTTTGTCGTTAAGTTTTTTTAAATTTTTTTTATTGATGTTGCCTCTTTTTGGTAAACATGGCATACCACGCTTTCTGGTACAAAAGTCCTTCCGTCCAAATTGTTGCATCCCAGTAATGTCCCAGGTACATCAGCATGGCAAGTGTAGGGATCTATCAATATCTTCTTGATTTGAGCAGTTGCTTTTGATGCGCAAGTACTCACTGTATGGAATACTTATTTTCATAGGCTCTGAGTGGGCACTGTCCACAAGAAAAATGTAGTACCATGTAGAAACAAAGGGGTTGGTTTTCTAAAAGGAATGGTGCATGCTTACTTTGCAAAGTGTATTTTCACCTTCCTTAGTGAATTAACTGTGCTGGTGTTACTCATCCAAATGTGTGAGCAAAAATCCTGTTTTTTTATGAGCATTCTAAGTATGTGTTAAAGTTTTCTGTGTACAGAGTGCACAGTGAGCTCACATCGAGTATGACTGGTGTCTGCAGTAGAGGAGTGCCTGAGGGTATACCAGTTGGCATTATGCTGGATAGAAGTATTGTAGGGTAGAACAGTGGGCAGTATGTGCAGGAGAAAAGTACAGGACAGTATGACAGCTGGCAGTATGTGCAGGAGGGGAGTACCAGAGGGTATTGACAGGACAGTCTGGGCAGGAATAGTTTACCAGAGAATGTGACCGAGGGCAGTTGGTACAGAATTGGAGTACTGGAGTGTTTGGCAGAGGACAATGTTTGCAGGAATGGAGTACTGGGGGTACCTCAGGATACCTGCATTTCATACCTGCAGCGGCTTGGCACCCTTCCGCCCCAGGGTCTCTTTAATGTAGTGATTTGTCTCCGAGAGCCAGACCACATTTTGTTCATGCTAGAGACGCCATATGTTAGTGGTCCAGTTTTTCATTCAGAGATTACGCACACCAATGAAATATCATACTTTTATCTGTCTGTTAACTCTTAATACTTCTTTGCATAGGTGACATTATTTTTGTTTATCTGGTATGTAATAAACATCAAGCGATATACAACACAACTTAGGTCACTAATTTTCTCCTGTGACCCAGAACCCCTTATATGCTGAGAGTGAAAAGCCGCACTGCAGCTGGGAAGGATCCTGACAATAGTGTTGGGATGGATCCACCCAGCTACCTGATTGACAGCTGAATCTGCCTCTCCAGAGGCAGTGCCAGCTGTGCCCGCCCTCTCCCCCATCTGTCCCTTCAGTCAGCGTTGAAAGAACAAAGAGGGGAAGGGGAAATCCCTGCGGGGTTCGGTGACTGATAGTCACCGCTCTCTGCAGGGAGAAGATTGTGAACTGAGCGATGAGTGGTATGTGATCGATCAGTTCTTGATCTATAGAGCCGACGTTGAACACCTGCAGTGTCACATGTCGGCTCTAACTATTAAGATGAGTGTATTTTGCTTATCCCATATTTCTTTTTTAAGCATGTTGTATAGCCACAAATTTAAACAATGACTCAACTGGTTATTGTTATTTATCTTTTTTTTTTAACACAAACCTCCAACATGCAGATTGCAAAAAAAATCAAGTTACACAATTAAATATCAATGTTCAGTTGTCCTGAAACAATCGATAATCACAACACTCCTTCACAGCGCAGCAGAGGAACACAGAACCAGGTGCTCGCCAGTCACAGCCTATTTATGCTGTACTGCCACTTGATATAACGGAAATCCTGCCGCACACAGGAGATCACTGAAGTCACAAGGTCCTGCCTCAGGCCTGCCCTCTCTGACATGTTTCATCCAATTAGAGGCTTAATTGTAGCTGCCTTTACAACTAAGCCCATGATTGCGTGAAACGCTTCAGAAGGGCGGACTTGATAAAGAGCGTCAGAATCTGGCCCCTTCGGTGTGCAGCCAGATTTTAGTTATATTAACTTTTTCTAAATCATCAGTAATATTGTAGTATTATTATATAATATTTAAGGTCAAAATCTCTAGTGGCTGGGAAATTACCTAGTAAATGTCAGTTAAATAGAGACTAATGTAAATAAACACATTCTATATTTGTGCGATACCAACATACGCTACACAGAACAATTCAGCCAATCAGCCTTCGAGTATGCTTTTGTTGTGGGAGGATATTAAGCTCAACTCATTTGACCATTAGACACACTTTCATTTACTTACTAGTATATAAAAAGAGACCATTTAACAGCTTATTAATGTGATTTATCTGACAGTTTACCTATCAAGAGTTTTTAATATATTTACTAAGGGCCCATTTACACTTGAGCGTTCTGTTGCAGTGTGTTAATGTGAGTTTTGGCACATGTTAAAGTGCATTGTGTTAGGGCAGCCATTTTTTAATGAAAATAAAAATAACCACTGGATCGGCAATAAACTGAAAAGGAAAAAGCCACTGGATCCTCAGTAAACTGGGACATATATTTCTGCTTTCTTTCCTTAACTCAGTCCAGCAGGTGATCTTAATTTTAAGGGAAATAATGGGAGATTCTCCTGACAACAGAGGCAATGGCTGGATTCACGCCACTTGTGTTGTGCTTAGAGGATGTTGATGTGTGTTAAACCCACTTGTGTTGACATGCTCTTTTTTTCACATTGCTGCACATTTTTGTTTTTTACAGCAAGAGGTAAAATATTTTTTTATTTCCTTGATGTACATTGTAACACGTTGCAACACATAGCTCTGCATTTAATTGCAGCATGTCCTATTTTCGCCCAGTGCAGAACTGGGTCTATTGAAAACAATATATTTTTGCTCAACATATGTCCAACGCTACCCCAATGCACATGGTGTGAATGAACCCTAATTCTACAGCAGGTCCTTTTCCTACGAGATGTTTTACTTTATTAGTCTGGGAATGATTGTTGTCACAAGAATATTTTCTATAGTCAGAGGTTATTTGATTATTTATATGAGCATGGTTGGACTAAGGCTCTTTGAAGCTCCCCATATCACATTACATTATGGAATTACATTAAGTAAGGCTCATATTGCAGGACATAGTTTAAACTTGACTATTCTTTACAAAATGGTTAATGCATATCAATGCAACCCTTGTTTAAACATTAAAATTGGTTGATATTGATGTCAAAGTTATGTCTTTTTAAAGCTGAGTACTTAAATAATTCCTTGTTTAATAGGTTTGTCACTATTTACATACATTTACTTTAAGGCCAGTTTCACACTTTTGCAATATTCATATTACATCTTGAATGAGCTGCCTGTATACCTGCCAACGCACCTCAAATCATACCTGACCCTTTCATATTAACGCACCTCACCACAAGGCATGGTAGTGCGAAACTGTGTGTAGTGCAAAACTCTAAGGCTGGGTTCACAGCTAGGCGTTTTGAATATGCCCGTTTGTCGCGCGTTTCGTGTCGTGGTTCGCGGTAAAAAAAACGTGCGACAAACGTGCGTTTCCGAGGGCTACTTGCTGGTATCCCAATGGAAAAGCGCGACAAAAACGCCCCAAAGAAGCTCCTGTACTTCTTTGGGCGTAGGACGTTTTGTAGCGTGTTCATACGGCCTGTAATACGCCCAGGTGTGAACCATACCCATAGGAAATAATGGGATTTCGGTGTTTGAGCGTTTTGCAGAGCGTAGGAACACGCTGCAAAACGCCCAGGTGTGAACCGGGCCTAACTCGGGCATGTTGCCTTAGCATTTTGGCATGGCATACAAAATGAATGACATTGCAATACACTAACATGTGTTGCAATGCTTTGCAGAAAAGCACTCTAAGCATAATGCAAAATTGTGAAGCTGGCCTAATATATATTTCTTTGTTATATTTTATTTATCATAATGTTTGTGTGTTTTTTTTCATTGAATTAATGTGACTACTATTTCAAATGCATGTTTAAGTCCTTTTAAAAATCACATATTTTTATAATAATTAAAAAATCACAAAGAACAGGATTTTTGATCATGCATCCCTCTGGAACAGTAAGTGTGTACCCCTAGCTCCGTTCCTTTTTTCTTCTTCTCAGGTGGAGTGTTGAAGTGTGCTCTCTCCAGAGCTTGTACCAAGCTCTCAGTGGGGGCAGTGGCAGTCTTGTTTTACTCTTCTCACAAATCAAAGGCAACAGCTTTTTTGTATTCCACAAAATGTCTGGTGCTAAACAATTGACAAGGATTTATGATTCAGTTAGCACAACTTGTTGCTCCTCATGATCGTTAGAGGAGGATACCCCATCATCTGAATTTCAGTCAGTAGTTGTTTCACCCATAACAGAAGGAAACTGTTTTATCTCCAATTGAGACTGTGCATTTCACTTTAAATTAAATATTACTTTCACCTAGATATTGCATCATATTTAGAAATAAATTAAACATACCTTTACCCTCTGACATGAGCTTCTGATAACCACTGGCAGCCTTAGATGAGCCTCTGTGCTTGGGTTTTTTTTTGTTTTTTTATTCTCATTTTACTTATTTTTTTTGTTGATGAGAAGTAAAAAAATATATTATTGTAAACAATGTATCTTATAAAGAGAAAGCCACTTCTGTCTCTTTCACATTACCAGGACCAGCTCTTCTGCTTCTTCATTAGTACCTACTCAAAAGGTAGTCCTGTATAGACCTGTGCACGGCAAAAAAAATGTGTTTCGACACAGGCAACCGCACAATGAAACTGCAGATCTCGCAGCGACGCAACTTGGAGGCGGAGCGCATGACACCACATGATGATATGGTAAACACCAAAATGGCGGTGCCAAAATGTGTATGACGTCGCCCGCACACGCGCGGCATCATGCGCGCCACCTCCAAGATGGCAGTGGGCATATGCAGAGCGCACCAGCGGCCGATATGCAATTCTGCAAATGAATTTATGTATGGCCGAATATAGTTTTCGTATATACGGGCTTATGATAAAACCAAATCAACTGAAGTGCATTGATTTGCAGGTTTGTCCCAATCTGAATGCACATGTCTAGTCCTGTATAACTTGTCTTCCAACCTCTTAATACTGAACCCTTTGCATAGGCAAAACTGAGCGTAAAGGAGGTAGTTGGCCGGAAAGGATTTAGAGCTATAATAGCTGCAAAATTGCTGCACATACTGGAAATCCTTATGGACAGATTTCCCCTCACTTTTTAGCCCTGTGACACATAAGTGGAACAATAAATTGTTTCTTTACTTAAATTAAATGGTATGTGCAGAGGAATGTTTACAGAAAGTTTTTACACTGTCTAAAACTGATTTTTATTGGTATCTATCTTCATTTTGTACATTTACCAGTAGCTGCCTCATTTCCCACCCTAGGCTTATACTCGAGTCAATATTTTTTCCCAGTTTTTTGTGGTAAAATTAGGTACCTCGGCTTATATTCGGGACGGCTTATACTAGAGTATATACGGTAATGCAAAGTGATTTATTAGCAAATGTGTACATAGATTGTGTTTTATGGTTTACACTCTCAAGAAGGTGAATGTTAGAAGTAATTGCAAGCAGTGTCAGAATACTAAGCAGATGTCTAAGGCCTTGTTCACACCAAATGCAGAGCAGATCTGCATGAGTTTCTGCACACGCAGTGCAGTGGGTTATGCCGCGTTTCTGCCGCATTTTTTGCCGCGTTTTTGATGCATTCAGGGCCGTTTTTGTTTTTTTGTTTAAAATGGGCTTTCAGTGCGTTCCAGGGCGTTTGCATGTGGTTTTGATGCGTTTGCATGCGTTCCAGAGCAGGTAAAATAGGGCTTGCTGCAGTTTTTTTTACCTGCTCTGGAACTAAACGCTGCGTTGTGAACTAGGACCCAAAATACCATTGGAATACATTGGATGCAGTTTTGATCCGGTCTGTAACTGCTCTGCTCCTGGAACACGCTTCGTGTGAACAAGGCCTAAGGATGTATCTAACTGTCACAGTTAAAACTGCACAAACAGACTATCACGGTTAGCATGTTAGAAATGCCTAGGGAAAATTCAGAGATGAGGCTAAATAACTGGCAGCAAGCCCTTGGTGCTTATAGAAGGCTGTATGTACAGGCACCGCTGAGGGGATCTTTGCAAAAAAAAGTACAGCAGGGGAGAGCTACATAAAACAATACACACATCCTTTAAGTTACAGGTCTGAGTGTGGCCTTAACTAGCCTTGCACCTAATGTGTGCTACATGCAACCAAAAAAACGTCACCAAAGTATGCAGGGTGTACACTGTTGTGACATCCGTGTCCATCCAGTTTTTTCCTCCATCTTGTGGACGCTCTATCTGCCCCCAAAAAATTGTATAAAATTCATTTCAATATGGCATTGCATGATGGAATAAATGACAGTCAAAGTACCGCAGAGCTAAATACTGAAAAATGGCCTGGCCAGGAGGGGGGTGTAAACACCTGGTCAGCAAGTGGTAAAGGAGAAGGATCCTGCTTCCAGGTAAGCCCATAACTGGGAAATCAGATAGTTTTAAGGTGCCCATACACTGCACGATTCTCGTAAGAGAATCGTGGGAAATCCTGCGATCGTACTATAATCGTGCAGTGTATGGAAGGTGTGCGACCGTTTCTACTGTACGGTCGCATGTCTTCCGTCGAACCAGCATGCTAGAAAACCCGCCGGGAATCGTACGATTCTCGGTGAGTTAGTGGCCTTCTGGTCCGACAACTGCCGAACGGGCCGGTGTGCGCACGCGCACACTGTCCGTTTGCAGTCATCGTAAGCCCGCCCCTCAGGGGGGCGCGCTTGCGATGATCGCAAGTATGATCTGCCTGTCCAAGATGGGTAGATCGTACGTTTTTTTAAGTACTTTACAACCCTCGCAAGACACAGGTCTTGCGAGGGTTGTAAAGTGTATGGGCACCTTTAGATTAGGTAGCACAATTTACAGACGTGCCATGATGCTGCACTGTGCTGCCACATGTACAGTATGTGCAAATGTAATTTAATAAACCTTGTAATAAACATTGGTTTATTAAATTAAATTATAATTATTACATTACATTAAATAAATTACATGAAATAAATGTAATTTAAAAAAGTTTGCATTGCCTTTCACAAGGGACCTTTTCTTACCGTATTGACTGCTGGACCCTCTGGTAGTTGCCACTTTAAATTCAAATGACCTCTATGAGAGGCGTTACATGGAGTTGTGTTACAGCATTGTGTAATGCAATAGTTATCTGGTACTTTGGACAGAAGAATCATTAGGATCGTGCATATAAAAACAAACGCAAGATCCTGGAGCAAATAATTGCAGCTAGAGGATCATCTAGGAATTCATAGAAAATATGTCAAAGCCAGAGTTTATCTCCTTTTTGTATTCTAATACATTTGTACTGGCATTCACCTTCCTGATTTGTCTTCTCCTGTTGGATTTTGTGAAGAGGAAAAAGAGCCGACGGTTTCCTCCAGGTCCTAGAGGAGTGCCATTTCTTGGTAACATTCTACAGGTTGATTTTAGGCATCCTACGGTCTTTTTTACCCAGGTAGGTTATATATACTAGCTTCATGAAATTTGCTTAAAGTGTATGAAACTCTTCAATATACCATTGAATACGTCCGTCCGTCCGTTTTTTTACTACGGGCGGACGGCAAGAGGTTAAATCTGTTTGATAAGTGCAAAAATTATTATTGTTAATTTTACACAGGATTTATATGTCGCCAACAATTTTGTGCAGCGCTTTACAAAAAAAAAAAAAAAAACCCTGTAGATCCTGCCAGTAATGCAGTGCTATGCTGTGTTCTGTGCTATCTGCTGATATATCTCAAGCAGTCTAATTATTTCTGCTCAGGTTACCACCATGAACTACAGAACACTTGTAAAAGTAAGGAAAGGGGTAGGTGTTCTGTAGCCCTAACACATGTCCTGCCCTAGGGAGGCAATGCTGCTCCTTCATAGATACAGTACTATGAATGAGCAATGCCAACCTAGGACAGTTCCTGTGTAACTGGCAGAATCACCAGGTTAAATTAACAGATGAAAGTGACACTATGATATCCGTATGATCCCCTATTCCCCCCCTGGTCTCGATATGTTGCCCTCCCTACTGGTATTTTGACTGGTTCTCAACAATTCTTCAATAGGGTTGGGCTCAATGTTAGAGCCGAACGTGAGTTCGACTCGAAGATCGGCTGTTCGTGTGTTCGGTGAACACACAAACTGTCAGGGTGTTTGGATGGCTATTCGCCAGCCACACATCCTGCACAAGGCACTGTGCCTTGTAAGCCCTGATTGGCTAAAGCCTTGCACCTCACCATATGTCAGGTGCAAGACTTTGCCCAATTACGGCACAGAGAACAGTGAGAGCCATTATTGGGGAAAGTCATGATGACTCTCCCAATCATGGCTCACCCTGTTACAACTGTAAACAGTTGGGTTGAGCTAGCTGTCACTGCTAGCTCCGCCCAGGCCCGGATTCCCCACAAGGCCACCGAGGCCAGGGCGCAGAGGGGCGGCAGCGGTGTCCTTGTGAGGAAGTTCCGGGCGGTAAGTTGCCCTCTCTACATTTAGTCCTGCTTTGCACAGGCAGACTAAATGTAGTGTGTCAGCAGATTGTTCATTTACATGTGATCTCGGCGATCTGCAGCCGGCCGGGCCGTCCTCCCCTCCCCTCCCCCCTGCACTTTTTGCCATGTTTTTCAAAAATTATTTCTATTTGTCAGTTTTATTTTTTATTTCGCTGAGTCGCCATTGTCGTGGACAACGCTGGACATCGTGGTTGACCCTGGATTACAACGGTGGATCAGTTTTTGGTTTTTTTTTAAAAAAATAAAAAAACTTGTCAAAAACTTGTCTTTTGTTTTTTTTCCAAATAAAGGATTTTTTCAAACGTCTAGACTTTTTATTTACAATTTTATTTAACCCTTTAGTGAATGGGTAGGGGTACAAGTACCCCTTATTTATTAAAGGGGTACCCTGATGTGAATAAGCCCCCTGCCCGCACCCCCACATTGGGGCGCGCCCCCGCCCCCCCCCCCTTTCCGGCCCTGCTAGGCCTATGCTCGGATCAAGGGTCTGGTATGGAATTTTATTGGGATCCCACGTTTTTTCACAAATTTTTGGGGGTGGGGTTCCTCCTTAAAATTCCTACCAGACCTTACGGACCTGGTATGACTGTAAGGGGGCACCCCCCCCCACACTTTTTTTTGTATTTTTTACATGGTGTCCCTTCTCAATATTCCTACCAGACCTTAAAGTTCTGGTATGACTTTTGGGGGGAACCCCACACTTTAAAAAAAAAAAATCTAAAGTTCGAATCTGAACCGAACTCGGGCCTGTTCAGCCCATCACTATTCTTCAACACTGGGTGGCATTGATGGTTATTACCTGCTTGTCTTTCTTTACTGGTCTTGTGGTTTTTTTTTACTGATTCTGTTTTTGTAATATATCTTTGTTCCCTGTGTTTCCCTGATGACAGGAACCAGGCTGTGATTCCCTTCCTGTTATTGTTCTTTATTGCTTTGTCATCAAGGTTTAAAATTAATAAAAAGTGTATGGGAAAAAATTTGCGGGGATGTATATGGGGCAAACCTATAATAACATCCAGGTGGTAAATAATCATTTATTAAATCATGAATGGATTGCTTCACAGAATATGTAATATATTGATGCATTATATACTGGAAAAACCACCATCACGTACCTGACTGGAGACTCAGCTGAGAAGAGGGCTGCTCGTGCACCTCTCGTCCCGCACCTCTGGGAGTGGTGATAGGGGATGTAAGGACGGAGTGAAGCACAGGCACCGGTACTGGTGGCTGGCTGGTTTTTCGAAGAGATGCTTGAGTGTGTTGAACCAGCTGGTAAATCTGCAGGACAGGGATGACACCGGGACATCTTGGAACCAGATCAGGCAACAGGGGGGAGAGCAGTGAAGCACTTGCTGGATGTAGCTGATCAGGGTACTGGTGGAGCAATTCACCAAGTGGCAGCCCAGGAGCGTAGTCGGGTTTAAGCCGAAGTTCTACACGGGAAGCTGAATCTTAAAGTGCAAATCACAGATCAGGAGCAGGGTCAGGAATCATAAGCGAGGGTCATACACAGGTGAGCAGAGAGTTGAGGTACCAAATCAGAAGGAGGGAGTGGAGTCAATGGTCACAAGCAAGGTTCATGCACAGGAAATCAGGATACAGGAACAGAGTACAGGGCACACAGGGACTAGCTGATGACCACTTAGCAACTTAATCATGGCCTCTGTCAGTTTATATTGAGAAGCGTGCACGCTAATGAGCGCTCTTCCATAGGCTCACGTGTGTGTGCTATTGCACATAAACATTCTAATACGCACGCATCCATGTGCTAAAGCGCGTTTACCTGGAAGTTTTAGCAAAGGATTGCATGTCCGTGTGCATGCATGTTTTTGAGCAGGAATCAGTCTGCAGGTAAGTCTCTTACAGAACACCAATATTGAACTGTTAAAAGTTAAAATTGAGAAAACCCCACTATAGGTTTGTTATGTGTTCCTATTCACACAGCATACCTAACAATAATAAAAATAAAAATATATTATATCTCTTTTTAGCCGTCCTTTGCATGGTCCTCTGTCAATTTCAGTAACAGCAAACTCTAGCTGTCCTAATAGAAAGACTAAGGACTGACTCAGCGTCTCCTCAGTGTCTTCAGTAGACATGTAAGCTGGCAAAAAATTTTGGGGGATTTTTCATTGTTTTGTGTTTCAGGATTTCGGTCCGAAAGTCAATTCGGTTTGTGATTCGGACGAATCTGAAATTTTCGTTAATTTTGGTCCCAATTGGGCGAAACAAGTCCCGTGACGTCACAACTCACCACGCCCCTTTGTTGACATTCTGGTCAGACCTATCATTTTACGGCGTGAGTTCGACGAGATTGGACCGGTCAGCAGGGGTCAGGTTTTTTTCTTTTGGCAAGTCGACGGCTGTTGTTCATTGTGATTGGCATGGATCTACATTGCTGGTCAATGTGATTGACGATGGATTTCATCGTCGGACACTTTTTTTAGGTGTTTTCTTTTAAATAATAGGCTTGTCAAAAACTGTCTTGTGGTTTTTTTTTAAATAAAGGACTTTTTCACAGTGTTGTGTGTTTATTAACTATTTTCTTTACTATTTAGTGAATGAGTAACAACTACACAACTACTTCTTACTCATTCACAAGGGGGGAAGGATCTGGGTGCCCCCTTTATGATAGGAGGTACCCAGATTCAGATAAGTCCCCTGCCCGCAGACCCCCAAAACCAGGGTTGTTGAAAGAGGCCCTTGTCCTCATCGATCAGTTTCCCCCTGGCAAAGCACCCTCCCCATGTGGAGGGCATGTGGCCTGGTATGGTGCAGGTGGGGGGTGCACACTCCTCCCCCCCTTTCCTGCTCTGCCAGGCTGCTGCTCAGATTAAGGGTCTGGTAGAAATTCTAGGGGGGACCTAATGCTTTTTTTTGGTGTTGGGTTGCCCCCTCCCCAAAAGTTTTACCAGACCTAAAGGGTCTGGTATGACTTTTAAAGGGGAACCGAACACGTTTTTTTTCTTGCATTGGGGGTCCCCCCTATCACTCCTACCAGACCTTAAGGATCAATTGGGGAGGGAACTCCACGCTTTTTTGTTTTGTTTACTTTAGCATTTAACATTCAAGTTTATTCCGAATGACATTCGGAAAGAAATTCAGATGCATCTAAAATTTTCGTTATAAAAAATTTGGATACGTTCGGATTTGTTATTTTTTCATTTGGAAATTCGGATGCATCTGAATGTCCGAATTTCCCAAATTTCATCTGAATTTCAAATTGGGAACAAAACTAGTCGCACATGTCTTGTCTTCAGCTCTTTAACCCTTTGTTAGGACAAGTAGTCCTGCTCATCTAGTTTAGAAGTGATAATGAGAAATAAAACTCCAACCCCCCAGAAAATTAGAACTAAGCAGGATTTTTCAGTCCTGAAAAAAAAGGTAAGCTGCAACCTTTAATATTTTTTTTTAAAGTGACGCTACATTATTGGGAACATGTAACAAATATAAAGTATGTGTTATCACAATTTGGCCGCAAAATTGGGAATACATTTCAAGATCTAGCGTGGCAATATTTAAAACATAAAAACATAATGGAACCCTGGAGGGTATATTTGTGAAAACTGAGGATAGATTGCATCTGGATTCTGGGGAAGGAGAGGGAGGGGGGGGGGACTATGGTTGGGAATTATTGTGCAAACAGAGTAAATGGATCAGTCTTTCTGCTTGGTTAATAGGTAGATGCTAGTGGACATGGAAACTCATAAGTTGACTGCTAAAGAGAAGTTTGTACCAGCATTCATGGTGATGGATAACCTGCTGTGGAAACAGAACTGATCTTTTGTGGCACTTGTACCTAAAGGAGTCCTTTCAAGAAGGGACACGGAACATATAGATTAGCCCTGGAAGCTGGACACTCTATGCACATACAAGAACCCCGAACAAAGCAGGGGGCGGTCTTACACAGATCCCCTGCTGATCAGAGCAGTATGGAATGGATCTGTGTCTGTTCAGTGTTTCCCTCCATCTTGCAATGGAGGGAAAAACTGAACTAACCGGACCCATGATAGTTCTATATGGAGTCGGATGTAAGTGGACATGTGTCCGTTTACATCCTATTACCTCAGATCCATCCTGGTGAGGTCCACCATAACAGAACTCTGTTCCTTTTTTCTTGCAGACCTGGTCGGACTCAGAGGCAATCAGTGTAAACAGATCTGCATCCCCCTAGACTGACATTGAGCCTCCGATCAGGTCCTCCTTTAAAACTGACAGACAGATATGATTGGAACACTGTGTGAAAGTGGTCAAAAGGCCATAGTGGAAATATAGGGTATAAAAGATTATTTTCAGGAATTTCAATATCTGTGAATGTATTCTATGAATATTGGTAATTGCTATTGTTTTTATAAGTAACTTTAAATAGACTAGTCTTAGCATTTAATATTAATTATTATTGCAATCAATTAATGCAACATGTTTTCAACAGGCAAAACAAAAGTTTGGAGACATCTTTAGTGTGCAGTTCTTCTGGCAGAAGATAGTGGTAATTAATGGGTTTGAAGCAATGAAGGAAGCCTTAATCAATAGATCTGAGGATATAGCAGATCGCCCCCGATTTCCCCTCTTTGAGAAGTTAGGATTCACAGAGAACACAAAAGGTAAATGAAATACAATGAATCAAAAGAATGTAAGAACTTACTTAGATATTTTGCTTCCTTGGGATTATGAGGGCCATTGGACCAATATCTAAAAGTAGGCAGGTGGATTTCTGCTTTAGAAAATTACAAAAAGTCCAATGTGAGTGACAAGACCGTGTACAACTACCAATCATTTTTCTCAAGTACTCGCCAATACCAATTTCCAATACCTTTTTTTTGGTGTCATGTGACAATTTTTCTAAAACAATACAAACTAATGATTTTAGCACAGTGGGAAATCGCCAGGGCCCGGACACAGCTGCAACTACTGCGACCCTCGTAGTTCTGCCACTGACTGCAAGCTGTAGAGGGACTACAAATTCCAGCAATAAATTATATAGCAATGCAGAATACCACCAGCTATAGAGGACTACAAATCCTAGCAATACAATATACAACAATGCAGAATACCATCCGCTATAGAGGACTACAAATCCCATCAATACATTATACAGCAATGCAAAATAATATAAAGGTACATATTCTCTTTTGCTTACCAGGGCTTTGCGGCATCTCCGGAGTCTGTGCGGGGTCTGACTAGGGCTATGTAAGGTCTCAGGAGGCTGTGCAGGGTCTCATCAGGGCTGTGTGTGGTCTTACCAGTGCTGTGCGAGGTCTTACCAGTGCTGTGCATGGCCTAACCAGAGCTGTGTGAATCTCATCAGGGCTGCATGAGGGGTCTCACCAGGGCTGTGTGTGGGATATTACCAGGGCTGTGTATGAAGTCTCATCGGTGCTGTACGGTGGGTGTGGGTCTTACCACGGCTGTGCGGGAGGGTGTGGGTGACGGGAAGGTGGAGATGTTCGGCTGGACGGCGCTGTAAACAGGTGCCACAAGGTCCCCACAATGCTGCTGTGAGGTCCCCAGCAAGAGCAGGAACTTTCAGCAGCCACTTGTGTTTAAAAATGTAAAGCGCTTGTATAGGCGCTTAGTATCGGAGCATTTTCACGAGTACTGGTGAAAATGCCTAGCATTGGCACTGATACCGATACTAGTATTGGTGCATCCCTACTAGGAAAAGTAATTCTGGAGCCACCTGGTCACATTCATATAACTCACGAGGTGCCACCCTTCCCCACCAGGCCCTTTCCCTCACTCTGTCGGTTCCCAGACTCTCCCACTCCTCCCAGGATCCCGGGACACAACAGACACTGTCAGAATTGGGACCGGGAAGATATCAAGAAACCTCTGTTTCTCCATCTCCTCTACACAGTGTGACCCTGGAAGCACTCTGAGCATTTCCCGGTTTGGAGCTGTGAAAATCACAGTTGAAACGTCAGGTAAACAGTGAATCAAGCACAGTCTGTGCTTGATTAGCAGAAATAGAGTGCATGGAAAACATTAGGGGTCTAACAGACCCCTGATGTCTCTTTAAAGTTTGCCTGTCACCTGCCTAAAGCTGGTCATACACCTATAGATTATCTGCAGATGTTCTATGGTCTGATGGAAAAAGTGCAACAGATCCCCGCTGGCTCTCAAAATACCTGAACAATGCCTGCATCCAATCAGATTGTTCAGGTATTTTGACAGCCAGCGGGGCCGACTAGCAAGATACTGAACCTTGGCCCAGTGGGAGATTCCTCCATCCACACAGTTTAGCATAGATGGAGGAATCTGTTGCAATTTTCCATTTGACCATAGAAAATCTGCAGATAATCTGTAGGTGTATGGCCAGTTTAATGCTATCCACACAGGAGGTTTGTTAGCCCCCTTGTGATAGCAATAAAGTGATAGCAAAATAATAATAATAATAATATATAGACAACCCTTTCAGCAACACACAAATGCAAACGCATGTGTAGCGCATGCACGTGTATGCAAACAATAATTGCACAACACATATTAGGTGTAGGCGACCTTTTAAGTAATTTAAAGCATTGCTTATTGATAATTTTGGGTACTGTCATTTTCACCGTTACACGGGCAAACACAGTTTTGAGATTTGACATCTCTTTATTTAACACAATCTCATCTTGTTGATAAAAGACACAAGTCCATCATGTTCAACCTATAGAGATATGAAAAACAGAAGAAAAGCCTAAACGGAAAGCTATGGCCACAATTAAGCCAATATAGAGAGCATACTAAATGTAGTCAATAAAGTAAATCTAATTGCCCAAGATGATCCAAGTAGGAATGGACGAACCGTAACAGGTACAATTAAAATTAGTAGTGGGGAGCAAAAGGAAAACAAATGTTTAACCAGTAAATAGAGGTGCACCGAAATGGAAATTTTAAAACCGAAACGAAACCGAAATACTAAACTTTGACCAAAAGTGGGACTGTTTCAAGAACAAATTAAAAAATGCTATTACCAGGTGTATACCGCTGGGTAACAAAAGTAAAAGATCAAAAACAAAGCCAATATGGCTAAATACAACGGTAAAACAACACATTAAGGAAAAAAAGTAGCATTTAGTAAGTATAAAACGGAGGGGACAGTATTGGCATTCCAAAACTACAAAGAATGTAACAAAAGATGTAAACTGGTAGTCCTGGCAGCTAAAATTGATTGTGAGAACTATATCGCCGAAGTTAGTAAAAAGAACCCCACATTTTTTTTTATCAGTACATAAACAGTAAGAAGGGGAAAAAGGAACAGATAGGCCCAATAGGGGACATAAATGGGTCGTTACTCACAAACGACAGGGAGAGGGCCGAGGCGCTAAATACTTTCTTCTCGTCGGTATTCACCAAGGAAACAGACGGGTTTAATGTACATGATAAAACACAAAATTTAACAAGAAATACACCTGAGTGGTTGACTGAAACTGGGATACAACATAGGCTTAAACTACTAAATGCAAATAAAGCATTAGGACCTGATAATCTACATCCCAAGGTACTCAAGGAACTGAACAAGGAGATAACGAGACCATTGTTCCTCATTTTTAAGGAATCCGTAATGGCTGGTAGAGTGCCAAGCGACTGGCGAAGGGCTAATGTGGTACCTATATTCAAAAAAGGGTCAAAATGCCAACCGGGGAACTATAGACCAGTTAGTCTAACATGCATAGTATGTAAACTGTTAGAGGGAATTATTAAGGACTACTTAGTGGAATTCGTCCGGGATCATAGTATAATAAGTGATGTGCAGCACGGATTTAGGAAGGATCGTTCTTGCCAGACCAACCTGCTGACCTTTTACGAAGAGGTAAGTAGAGATCTGGATGGGGGGAGGCCGGTGGACGTAGTATATCTGGACTTTGCCAAAGCATTCGATACGGTGCCACATAAACGCTTGTTATACAAGCTAAGGGCTATGGGCATAGATGAATTAGTGTGCACGTGGATAGAAAACTGGCTACGAGAACGTGCACAAAGAGTATCAGTAAATGGCACCTTTTCAGACTGGGCTGAGATCATGAGTGGCGTACCCCAGGGTTCGGTGCTGGGTCCCATGCTTTTTAACCTATTTATTAATGATATAGGGGAGAAAGTGAGAAGTCATGTCTCAGTGTTTGCTGATGATACTAAAATTGAGAGGGTAGTAGACACAGATTTAGACATTATAACATTACAGGAGGACCTGGAGAAAATCGGGGAGTGGGCAACTGTATGGCAGATGAAGTTCAATGTCGATAAATGTAAGGTAATGCACCTTGGAGTTAAAAATAGGCAAATGGACTATACACTTATGGGTGTGCCACTAGGGAAGTCGGAAACGGAGAAGGATTTGGGGGTCATTATAGACCGCAGACTGGAGAATAGCTCGCAGTGCCAGACTGCTGTAAACAAAGCAAGCAGAGTCCTGTCTTGCATTAAGAAGGGAATGTATTGCAGGAACAAGTCTATAATTTTGCCACTTTATAGATCACTGGTTCAGCCACATCTGGAGTATGCGGTCCAGTTTTGGTCACCAATACTCAGAAAGGATGTCCTTGAGCTGGAAAAAGTCCAGGGGAGAGCAACCAAACTTATTAAGGGGTTCGAGGACCTGAACTATGAAACAAGGTTGTTAAAATTAAATATGTTCTCTTTGGAGGTTAGGAGATTAAGGGGGGACATAATCTTCTTGTATAAACTATTTAAGGGTGACAGCAACATTATTAACAAAATGTTTACGGTTAGCTCTGTAACAAAGACCAAAGGGCGCAACCAAAAATATGTGGAAAAAAAATTTCAACACACAGGGTGCAAGGGGTTCTTCACAGTCAGAGCGGTTAAGGTCTGGAACTCGCTACCGCAGGAAGTGATCTCAGCTAATAGTGTGGAATCATTCAAGAAACTCCTGGACGAGTTCCTCAGAGACCATAATATACAGGGGTACAGGTAAGCCTAAGAGCAAAATCACACATGGACTAATACACACGTACACACCTGCTCAAACATATATGCATACGGGGGGCGTGGCTTGCACCGCGAGGAGAATGGCCGCACACTAAAGGAGCTCCGGCTACCCGAGACCCAAACGACGCTCCATTAGCAACTCTGCACCCACGATGGTGAAAATTGGGCAACAGCAGACACCCGCAGCGACGCCCGCTACCTTTACCACGGAGCTAAGTAGGAATATCCCGGACATTTTCCGCACACAGCGGCCTTCAGTTCCCGAGGCGATGTCACTCAAAATGGCGCCGGGGCCTTGCAGCACGCACCCTCTCCACACACCCGCTCCCGGTGCAGGACCGGACCCGCATGATACCCATCCCGCATCCTACCTCCAACACTTGCCGACACGCTCGAAGCTTCACTCAGTGGCCTCCGACATCAAAGAAGCCCTATGCTCGGCAGTGTTGGAGCTGCGGAAAGACCTGCAAGACATGGGCCATTGCATCCATGGCGTGGAACGCTCAGGCCGCAGGCAGGGAGAAGAAATCAAGGCCATACACTCTCAACAGGACTGCACGGTGCGCAATCTGATTGAGATGAGACGCCACCTTGAGGATTTGGACAACTGTGGGAGAAGATCCAACATTAGGGTCCGTGGAGTGCTGAAGACATATATGCCAGAGGCCATTCCCACCGTCCTCATGACCATCTTTAATGACGTGCTGGACCGGCCTGCTGAATCGCCTATTGAGCTGGTGAGAGCACACAGGGCCCTGAGACCCCATGCAGCACAGGATGAAGCACCCATAGACATCATATGCTGCCTCCAGAGCTTCCCCTGAAGGAGGAGATCCTGCTGAAGGCCCGGCAACAGGGAACCGTCTTCCTAGATGGAAGAGAGGGGAAGCTGTTTCAGGATCTTTCCGCAATCACCCTGCAGCAAC
>NW_017308786.1:4910-5563 GCF_000935625.1 Nanorana parkeri | reverse complement strand
GGAATGAGCTAAGTATCCATGTTGGTGCTCATTCACATTAGACCTATGGTCTGGTCCCCCTTTGTACCATCTTGTTGAGACAGGTCACATCCACATTCAGCCTGAGACGAGCCCCCCCTTTTTTTACTCAGGACAGACCGGAACTCTTACAGCCTCTCTACAACCCCCATCCACTACCACCACAGGTCTGCCGGTCCATAGCACTGATTAGGCACTTGTACCTGCTTGTCTTACTGAACTACCTTCATTCTAACATCCTGTGTATTACTGATATACTTTTCATAATCTGTCTCATGATTAGGCCCATAGGTCACCGATATGGCTGCGGGAGGGGGCGCTGGAGGCCGACGGTTCCCTTAGGACCGGCGATCCCCAGAGCCTCATTTCCTGACCAGTTCATGAGGCTTCCGTGGCAGAAGTGTACCATCGATCCACCTTGCATGTCTGCTGTCGACCCCTCAAAACATCCCTTGTTGGGTCTCGGGTACTGGCCAGGCCATACCTCTGTTGCTGTTGGAGGAATTTTATACGAGTTTGTGGTCGGAAACCTACCCACCGTCTAACCTGTTTGGTCAGACTCCTCCCCTCACCCCTTTCTTGACCACCTCCCACGGAGTGACGCCTTGCATCTGGCCCCTATAGCCAGAGGCAAC
>NW_017308786.1:3999-4464 GCF_000935625.1 Nanorana parkeri | reverse complement strand
CAGTTCACATTGGTTAGATTTCACCTCTATCGTACACGATTCGCCTCCCACAGTTAGGCAGGCGAACCGCTTAAGGGGTAGTGTACATAACACTTGGTGTACCACTTAGCTCTTTGTTTTGCACTTTGTATTTTATTTTGTGCTGTGTATTTTATTTTTAACTGTTTTGTCTAATCCTATCCCTCTGGGATTTGTCTGGTATCTGTCCTGTTTGGTGACCCTCCCCCTTTCCTTCCTCCTGCTGCTCCCTTCGTTTCTTCTCTTCTGCCCGCCTAGACCCTATACTTTCTCGGCTAGCTCCACCTTGCCCGTGAGGCACTAATACAAACCCTCATCCCCGATCATCCGCCCCCATCGCCACAGATCCTCCTACACAAAATCCGTCTACATTCCCCCATGGCGGGCCCAGCGGATTTGGTCCTTCTCTCTCTGAATGCGAGAGGTCTCAACTCTCCAGAGAAGAGG
>NW_017308786.1:1773-2302 GCF_000935625.1 Nanorana parkeri | reverse complement strand
GGTTAAATACCTGGGCATCCACTTACCAGCCTCATCATCGGAGCTATTCCACCTGAATTATGCGCCTAGGATTCAGACCATCACCCAGGATCTTCACCGATGGAGAGCCTTAACATGCTCTTGGTTCGACAGGGCGGCCCTAATCAAAATGAACGTCCTCCCGAGACTTCTGTACCTGTTCTTGGCATGTCAACGCCCCTTCTAAACTGTGGGTCACCATGGAAACGCAATTGGAAAAGACACCCCCCTTGACGAATTTGACATGGCTTCCTCAACGACACACCCCGGGCACTTGACCACCCACCCTTCAATTGGAGCTACTCTGACGGAATTCTCCACCCAGCGGAGTTGGGGCATCCTTACGACTCCTGACAGCCCCTTGACCCCCCTGACCCACAACCCGGACTTCACCCCTGGCTTCACATCAGACTTTCTCTCCCACTGGGCTCCCTCTGCAGCGCTGGTAGCACATGCGTTCCATAAACGTAAACCGCTTCCTCAACAGAGAAGATCTGGCTCCTCTCTCCAA
>NW_017308786.1:0-206 GCF_000935625.1 Nanorana parkeri | reverse complement strand
TTGATGGACTTATCTCTTTATTCAACCTAAAATACTACGTAACAATGTAACTATGTAATTACCCACTGTTGATCCTGACGAAGGCAAAAAACCCTATGAAGCATGGTTCAATTTGCTCTAACAGGGGAAAAAAATAATTTCCTGACCCCATAAGGCAATCAGAGTTTACCTGGATCAACAATCTCTGATGCTTAATATACCTATAA
>NW_017308785.1:133942-139935 GCF_000935625.1 Nanorana parkeri | reverse complement strand
GGATGAGAGACTCCAGATGCCGGCGGCCGGCAGCAGCGGGGGGGTTGCCCGGTATTTTTGATGATAGCAGTCATCAGCGGCTTGTGAGCCGCTGATGACAGCTATTAATTTGAAGGGGACAGTCCGGGGAACAGTTCTACTATAAGCTCATGGTCACTAAAGCGACCATGAGCTTATAGTAGAACTGTAAATGGCCAGCCAGAACTGAGCTGGCCAGCCAGAAGCACTTTTGTAGCTCCGTATGCCGTACGTCCTTGGCAGCGAAAGGGTTTTTAAAGCATTAGCCAAATGTTCCATTGCTAGTATATAGAGTGGACACCCTTGTCTAGTCCCATTTTTTATGTTCACTGGATCAGACAATGTTCCATTAATTTTAATCCTCACACTTGGTGAGTCATACAAGGCCATCACTTTTTCAATAAAAGGACCAGGAGGACCCATCTGGAACAGTGTTGACTGCAGAAGTTTCCATTCAAGTTTATCAAATGCCTTTTCTGCATCCACAGAGAAAAGGCACAATGGAATATTATATCTACGGGCACAAGATATTAATGTAATTGTTTTTATCATATTATCGCGTGCTTCACGTTTCGTAACAAAACCTACTTGTTCCAGATGTATAGCTGCTGGAATTAACGGTTTAATCCGATTCGCTAATAATTTCGCATACATTTTCATATCCACATTAATCAGGGATATAGGTCTGTAACTTGCACATACTGTCGGGTCTTTCTGGTCCTTTAGGATCAAGGTGATATGTGCCTCCTGTGATTGTTTTGCAAAAGTGCAGTATTCTGTGATAGCGTTATATGTCTCACACAAAATCGGGGTTAATTCCTCCTTGTATTGCTTAAAAAAACATGAGGAGAACCCATCGGGACCTTGGCTCTTGCCTGCTGGCAATGCCCCTATAACTTAATTAACCTCCTCTATATAAAAGGGTTCCATCAGTATGTTTTGCATTGTCTGATCTACTATGGGTACCCCTGTTCTAGAAATGTATTCTGCTAACTCCTCCTTCTGCTCATTTGAACGCATACTATCCCTGATGTTATACAGATTTGAGTAATACTCCTGGAACACCCTAGCAATTTGTTTTGAATCATTAACCAAACCCTTTACTGGGCATTTTATCTTAGGGATATATGTGCGTGACTGTTTTAACCGAATCGATCTAGCCAAGGCTCTGCTACAAGTGTACATAAAAAGGATGCTTCATACACTCTTTATATTTCTGATAGGAGCCATCTATCAAGCTCAATAGCTCAGCCCTCTTTATCAGCAGGGCTTGAAAGGATTTAGCATAATTTGTATGTTTATGCTGAAGTTCCAGATTTTGTATCTCTTATACAAAATCTTGCACATTCTTTTTTTAACCTTGTGGCCTTGTGATATTAACGCCCCTCGAATAATACATTTAAGAGTTTCCCACTTAATAGGTAATGAAGTTGTATCCTCAGTATGATCCTTAACAAAGTTAGAAATTACTTGACCTATTATCAACTGTACCATTCTGTCATTTAATAATGTATCATTCAGTCTCCATGATGAATATGCATGTGGTATATTAGGACAGTATAATGTATATACTCGTGGATAACACTGCAAAAAAAGAAAAAAAAACACAAAAACGACATAAAAAAATACACCAAACCACAGTGAATCCTAGGCCTCCATTCCTCATGCACAACTTTCTCCTCTTGTGCCCTACCTAATCATAGCCCCCTGGTTACTTCATCCCACCTCCCATTTACACATTACATTCATCACTTAAATTTACAATTCACTCCCCTCCCTGCTTCCCCATACAACCCTCTCCCCCCACCCAAAAAAACCAAAAACACATCCCTTCTAAAATAATTATGAAATTATGAAAACTTATGAGAGTTTGGAAGGACAATTTTTTTGCCGAAGTCCAACACATTTGTCCTGCTTAGCAATACCCAGCTTCCCTTTAGAATCTAGCTGATTATATTTGTATTGGCACAAGGAGAGGCTAAATTCTAACCATATCTGCCCTGCTGATTAGTCAATTTACCATTAGGGTATTAGTCTGCATTAGTTGTCTTCACTTGTGTTACAAATTTAATTTAAGAAAATTAAATCAATGTCATGTTTGATGGTTTTACAGGAATGCATTTAATCTTCACACAAACAGTCCAAATGGTAATGACATTTTGATGGCTGTAGTGGGATTTTATTCTGTTTTAGTCTGGATTTTGCTTGTTGCCGATGGCTTTGTTGGCAACATGGGTAAAGTAAGCATGCTGTAAATATGCAGCAGTCTGGGTTCCTATCATGTGGATGGCTGGGAGGTAGTTGGCAGGTACTTGGCTATCTCTGGTAAGTGTTGCTGTTTCTGTTACCTAGCACACATTAGTGATTGCCTCGTTTCCAGACAAACAAATATTGAACACAGCATTGGCAAAAAAACTGTGGTGCCTGCCAGGAGAAGCTAACTGGTGTCTATTGAATGTTTTTATTTTGATTCATCAGAGCATTAACTGTGTAATCTTTTTTTATTTGGATCAGTCCTGGAAAATAAACGTTCAGATCCTAATGGAACTTGTCATCTCTGGTTACATTCTATTTTGTGCATTATGTGCACTAGCTTGGGAGCTGAGCTGGCACTGCGTTGTTTTTTTTATGAATGTTACAAGTGAATTCCTAAACACATACATAAGAAGTCTCCACATATTACCCCAATTATTAGCCAATTATGTTGGCTTGGAGTATAGAAGATCCCTTCTGGATCCAACATTTTAAAAGGATTGTGTCATGGGCATGACTAAAATTCAGTTTCAGTTGTTCTGTGTCTGTGCTCTAAATCCTGAGCTGCATAAAAGCCTAGGACACTGATGCTTCATTGGCAGTTACATGAGGGCCGTGACCGTGGTACGTGGCCTGGTAGAAGGAGACTGGTCATCACTGTGAGATATTAAAAGCTAACAGTCTACATCTATATCTGAAATTACTTTTCGGTGGCCTAACACTTTAAAATATCGGCTTTGGTCAGGGGATTATACTTTTTGTTTGCTGTGGACATTGCAGGTTGGAACATTTACTAATCTACCATTTATACCTTACCAGGACTTTGATCAATTTCCATCTGCTGCAACTTTAATATAGCCACACTAAAGAGTCTCACATTACTAGTTGCATTCTCCATAATGTGAAAGGAATGGAGAATCAGAGATAACAAAAGCGCTTCTTCATAGTGGCTTTGGCAAATAGGCCAAATTGGAAACTGGAAGTGCCTGAGAGATATAATATGGTAGCAGACCAAAGAAAATTTGAAATACAAGTTTGGAGTAGGCTGCCCATTTATATGTGAATTGATCCAGTCTTTTTTTGACTTGTTGACTACAACTTTCTGCGTACAAGTAAGATAATTCACAGCAAACACCGCTCAGATTCCCAAACTGGCTTGCACTGTGATTGCATCTCAGGTGCAGGCAAACAAGCGCACCATCGCCTATAACAGCTAAATCCAAAAATAGCCACAGTCCAAGGGTCTCCAAGTAAAAGTATTTCTTTATGGAGCAAATGCATATTATAAAGTTTCTCCCCATGTATGCTCAACCTCTAATGCGTTGAACCATTCCGGCTTACTCATTGAGATAAAGTCAGTCTTGAAAGGATCGAATTTAAATACTAACTTGCCCCTACACAATATCCAAAAAAGCAAAAGACTTACCGCTCCAATTACACCAGACTGCAGATCAGTACCGATATCAGGTGCAGGCTGCAGTGTGCTCCCACTTGTCAAACAATATCTCTCCAATCAGCCGCACAAAATCGAGATCCATCAAAATCTAACTTTATTGTTGTAAATTCCATGCAAAGTTTAAAATACAAGGTATACACCACCATAGTATCTCTCCCACACCAACGCCTCTCATGCATTTCACCACCTGGGCTTAATCATAGAGGTTGCCCTCTACACAGGTGTAAATCAGACTGCATAGCTCCAGATCTCCTGGTTTACTGCTACAGTGTCAGCATCACTGCTGCTAAAGGGTTTTGCACATTCAATACATCGATCCATCCTTGATATAGGCTGACGTTGTTACCAAAGCAGGGCTAAACAGACCCCAGGAGCCTATATCATCCTGCTTACATGCATAGTGACCCTTGGGTCTGTTGAGTGGTCAAAATAGGTTATTTTACACGGTACATGATAATGACCGTAGAAGTTTAGACTACTTGTCAGCTCTGAGGGATTTAAATATAAATATTGAATGTGTGGTTAGGAATACTTCTTAAAATGGTCTTGAAGGTTTGTCAAGGTCATTTATTTGAATGGGTATGACAGATACAGCCAACGTGTTTAAGGGAAATTAGACTCCCCTTCTTCTGGGCTTGAGTGACACTAATAAGTAGTGAATTCAGAAAAAGCTGTACTTTGTAGCCTGAATTAGGGCTGGATGAAAGCTGAGTGTTAGTGTAACCTGTTTGCAGTGAAGACCGAATCTAAATAACCTAGACCAGTAATGGGTAACGTTTTTGAGCCCGAGTGCCCAAACTGCAATGCAAAATCAATTTATTAATCTCAAAGTGCCAATATGCCAAAGTGTTAAAGTTTGACATTGTGTTTTAGTTTGGGCAGTGTGGTTTAAAAAAATGTTCAGCATTACTGCTTTAGGCCACATATTCAAATATTTAAACATTTTATATTTTCTTTCTTTATTATTTTTGGGACTTTATTTTTTTTAATTTTTCTTTTTTTAAATTTGTATTTATCTTATTATCTTTTACTTTATTTTGTATAATTTGTATTGATTTTATTACTTTTTTATCACTTTTTTTTTTATCACTTTTTTATCATCGCTACTACTGCTGAACTCTGCCGTTCATTCAATGATTTCCTTCGGTGATTAACTTTGTTACACTTACATCGCTTAATGTGATTTATATTGTTGTCACATATTTTTATACACAGTTGGTATTCAGATCACATATGTGCGGTTTTTACACATAAATTACTACCACAAAGTAGAGATTGAATAACAAAAGACGAGGCAAGGTTTATCTATCTATTTATTCATTTATTTATTTAATTATTTAATTAGCTATTTAGTTGTTCCAATCACTCCTTCACGATTTAAAGATCCTAAAAGCACTTTGAAATAGTATCACAAGAGACACGATTTGTTTTATCATTGGTGATGAACTTTCTCAAACAATAGTTTTTGAAAGATTGGGACATATTTTACATGTACCCGTTCAAGATATTCATTGGGGGGGATACCAGGATATCAGGATTAGCTCCCCCTACTGGGCACGGGCGAGAATGTGACAGTAGTAATACACAGGATATTCCTATGCAAAATCCTTCTATGCTTCCATATGCTTTATCTAAAGCCTCTCCAAGAGGGAGAGAGGAGCTACATAGAGGCATGGTACAGGTTACAGACAGACCCAAGATCAGTAGCCAGCTGAATCAGGAGGGGATGAAGCAGCAGGATATAGGTGCATCATCTAGAACAATACATAAACAAATCTCTATAATAAATATGTGCTTAACCCCTTCGTGACGGGAGACGTACAGTGTACGTCCCGTCACGAAGTGCCTATATGACTAGCCACGTACACTGTACTTTGTAAGGCTTTGTAATGCTGGTAGCTGATATGAGGGGAGGAAGCAGCAGGATATAGGTGCATCATCTAGAACAATACATAAACAAATCTCTATAATAAATATGTGCTTAACCCCTTCGTGACGGGAGACGTACAGTGTACGTCCCGTCACGAAGTGCCTATATGACTAGCCACGTACACTGTACTTTGTAAGGCTTTGTAATGCTGGTAGCTGATACTCAGCAGTTACCAGTCATTAATGAATGCCTCAGTATTGAGGCATTCATTAATGAAATAATTAAGCTTTTTGTAAAAGCTTCTTCCTTTCATTAATGAAAGAATGAAGCCGTTACATGCAAATACAGGACCGCAATTTTCGATCCTGTATTTGACAGCTGAAAATAGCAGAGAGG
>NW_017308785.1:115487-129158 GCF_000935625.1 Nanorana parkeri | reverse complement strand
AATAATAATCAAAACTTGTGAAAAAAGTGTTTTCTTCTAGTTTTTTTCCTAATTTTTTTATTTTATTCAAACTAAGTGAGGGGTTAGGTACACATATGTGATATAATTATATAGTCCTATCTGTCCTCTAAAAAACAATATATAATATGTGTGGGTACCTTTAGTAAGAAAGTATATTACTGCTGTGGAAGAATCACACAGCAAAAATGGAAAAAGTGTGTCAGTCATTTATGAACAGAAACTGAAAACTAGCTCAGTCATGAAGGGGTTAAATAATACATGCAATCAAAAAAGTGTTCACAATGGATCTTCTTATAAATAATAGTCCTTTGGGTGGAGTCTCGCAGACGTGGGTTGGAGATTGCATGGTCGGCAGCACAGCTCCTGTTTGATCTGTCTTTGCACCCAGAGAACACGGTGACAGGGAGAGAGAGTTGTCGAGCATACATTTTATTTGAAGTTTTATGTCTACATTTTATTTCTATGACACGCTGACGTCATTTTCTGTGCAACAATTGGGGAGAGATGGCCTTTGAATAAGATCGATTGGAGACCAATTAAAGTGATTCTAGACCTGTTCAGGTCTATTTATAAGGTGAGCGGCCCACTGAGAGGGGGAGCACCTGGATGATAATTGGAGTTGACTTATGGACTTTGTACAAAGAGCTTTCACAGTGGAAGGAGAAAGAGTGTGGTGCACTTGGGACAAATCTTGAGCACTATATACGTGTGATTCCACATTTGTGTATATTTGAACACGGAATATATGATTGAACTTTCCAGAGGACTATTGTTTATAAGAAGATTCATTGTGAACACTTTTTTGATTGCATGTATTATTTAAGCACATATTTATTATAGAGATTTGTTTATGTATTGTTCTAGATGAAGCGCACATTCATTATAATTTGATATATTCAGAGGGTAACACTTCTTATAGTGCTTGCAGCTACACAGGGTTTAGCGCGAGGTGCTATTTGTCACTAGGATATAGGAGCATATTTACGAACACTTCCTAACAAAGAGGATATGGAGGGGTATATCGCCAGATTGGAAGCAACTTATAAAGAGGAATTACAGACATTAAAAGTGTATATTTCAAATATAGGAGCCCGGGTAGATGAATTGGAGGAAAATCTGGAAATACGTTCGTCCAGATTGTACATACAACAACAAGTTATTAACAAGCAGACAATCTTGATTCAGGATATGACATAAAATGGATGAAATGGAAAATAGGAGCAAACGTTACAATATACGGCTGTGTTGTATACCTGAGAGAATTGAGTCACATGCCCTTTCTCCAACGATTAAGGCTATATTAAATTACATATTAGATAAAACACCAGAATCTGAATTATCTATTGAAACGGTGTACAGAGTACCAGGATTTATCAATAAAGAGTCTACAAGGCCTAGGGACGTGATATGCCGTTTACACTACTATACTGAAAGAGAAGCAATATTTACAGCAATGAGAAACAAGAAAACAATAGAATATGATGGACATATAGTGACTGTTTTTCCGGATCTATCAAGACAGACACCGATGCTCAGAAGGGCTTTGAAGCCCCTACTGGAGATTCTACAGGAAAGAAACGTAAAATATAGATGGGGGATCCCTTTCCAGTTAACTGCGTATAGAGATGGGAAAACAGCAAAATGTAGGACACCAGAAGATCTACAAGGCTTCCTGGTGAATCATGCGGGACAGAGATATATATGAAAAATAAGATATATATATTAAAGGTATAAGGTATATAGAATATCTATAGAATAAGGCTTTAGTAAAAAATAAGGCGAGGCTTGTGGGGGGATGTGCTCTGAACGGACGCATACTCGGCCCCCACAACCCTAACAGAGTTTCATTATTATAAGGGTTCTTCTTGTAAAGTTTATGTAGGATGTTGGGAAAAAGGAATACGTCTTACATACAAGAATACAATAAATGTATATATGCAGAGAGGATAAATGGAGTAATGTGGTATAAAATTGGGATGAAAGAAGGGAATGGGATGTTGAGAATGGTATGGGGTGATGGGTGGGTTTTTTTCTTACAGGTCTTCAGCACAATACACTCTGAGGGAAATTTAACCGGGCTATGACCAGTTTAACACTATCTACTTATAACGTTAGAGGATTCAATATCTCAGAAAAACGTTCACAGGTATTGTATCATTTTCATTAAAAAAAAAAAAGATATTGTTTGTATACAAGAAACACATTTTAAGAGTGCGGTACACCCCGAGATAAGGAATAAATATTACACTAAATGGTATCACAACACAAATTTATCGATAAGACACAACTCAAATCGATAGGAATTCACAAAAATGCACAAATAGACGTAATAGACACAGTCATAAACGAAAGAGGGAGATATGCATTTTTGAAATTTTCTTGTTGTAACCAAATATACTCAATAGCAAATATTTATGCACCAAATAAGGGACAACAAAAGTTTTGTATAGGGGTATTGTGTAGATTTGAGCAATTTAAAGTAGGCACAATAATGGTGATGGGAGATATGAACTTAACTTTTGATAAAGATTTAGACACTACAAGTAAGTTACCACTTCCGGGAAAGGCAATAAAGAAACTTAGAACTAAAATGAACAATATAAAGCTAGTTGATGGTTGGTGGATATTATACCCCACATAAAGAGATTACACATATTTTTCCACGGCCCATAAATCATACAGTAGAATAGACCATATTTGAATACACCAGAGGCTCTTGGACTATGACCTGGTGATAGAAATAGGCCCGGTTCTGTGGTCAGATCATTCACCAGTGTCCTTAACAATAAAAATGGAGAACAGAAACAGAGGCATGGGGACCTGGAGATTAAATGATAACCTCTTGAAAAACATAGAATGCCAAGAAGAAGTAAAATCCACTATAAATAACTTAATAAAAGATCACCAAAAGGACCCCACATCAAGTCCTATACAATGGGAGACCTTAACATGTGTAGTAAGAGGTATTTTAATTAAACATGGCTCTAGATTAGAGAAAAAGAGAGCAAGTAAATTGAAAGGAATATTTCAGAAATTCAGCGAATTGGAGGCTATGAATAAAGCGAATGTAAATACAATAAATTACTCCTCCCAATTGAATGAGGTGAGGAGGGACATTCGCAATATTCTAGACCAACAAACGCTAATTGCTAGAGATAAAAATAAAAAATATTATGAAGAAGGAGAGAAGTGTGGAAGGTTGTTAGCTAGAAAGATCCACCCAAGGCCCCATAATACTAATGTAACACGAATTAAAGATGGAAATGGGATTCTCCGTCCTCGCTAGTAGAAGCATTTAGAAAATACTATGCATCTCTATACTCAATACGAGGAAAATATGCAGATATGCCTGCAGATAGCTACATAAATAAAATAAGGAAATACATAAGAGGCAAATATGCGGGTATTGAATAAAGAGGACGAGGAAAACTGGAATTTACCATTCTCAGAAAAAGAAATTAAAGAGGCAATCTCCTCGCTACAGGTCAGTAGGGCCGCAGGACCGAATGGCTTTACAGCCAGATACTATAAACGGTTTGAGGAGCAATTAAGTCCCTTCTTTACAAAAGTATGCAACTCAGTAACTGAGTTAAATCCTTTTCCTACACAGACTTTAGAAGCCCATATATCTGTACTTCCAAAAGTACTGTGCCCAGAAATCAGGGATGAATGTAGGGCTGCAACAACTAATCGACTAAGTCGATTATAATCGATGATTGAAGAAGTTGGCAACATTTTCAATCATCGATTAATCAGCTTTCGATTAGTTGTCCCTGTTCACGGCTTCACACACACCGCGTGCCGCACCTCCTCCCCGCCTCACGCTTGCCACTGCCAGACCTGCCCACTCTCCACACGCCGCACCTGCAAATCTGCAGATACACCTTCATTGGAGAGCTGGGGGAGTATAATGGAAGAAATAAGACTAATGGAGGAACTAAATGCCAGGGATGCGGGTAGAATGGATAAATATGACAAGATATGGGAGAAGTGGGAAGTATACAGACAGACAGAGAAATTTGAGAGGTTGGTAAAACAGGATAGAGAGGAAAGGAAGAGACTTGGAGGTGAAGCTTCCACAGAGCCATAGAATATTTAAGTAAATACATAATAGGGCTTACCTTACTGGGACGAATCTCAGAGAGGTATAATTAAATAATATTATGAAATATATTTTTCTTTATTAATAGTTTTATAGCACTAGGCCTGTAGAGTATGGAAGAATAGAGTAGATGGTGGTTAGTATGTTGAGCTAGGGGCGTTCGAGAGAGGATATAATTTTCGGAGAGTTAATTAGGTTTAGGGGGTGTGAGTAGTTTATCACAAGATTTAGATATAGGGTACACTTAATGCACACTGAGAATACAAGTAATAGTGGGAGGGTAAGGGGGTATAGGGATTAAAGGGGTAATAATATAATTAAAGTAGAATGTAACTGATTATAGTCACTGTAGTATAGACCACATATAAAGAGAGAACACAAAGTAGGATGAGGTATATTTTTAAAGTAAGGCAAGAGGATTTTAAAACATGGTTTAAAGAAATCAGCACTGAAGGGGTTTATATAAATTCTTGTATAATTTCTCCCCCTCCCCCCAGAAGTAGGAATGATAGGTGAATAAATGTGAGAACAGAGAAATAAAGAAGATAGGGATGTTAGGAGGTTGGGTAATGCAAATTGAATGATTAGGTATGTAAGGTAGTAAAAGTAATTAAATTGATATTTATTTGGGGAGATGTATAGTTTAAATTAAATTACGAGAGTAAATTATATTGTAATATACATGCATGTCTGCTTTTTTTTAATATATACTTGTATAAATGTGTTTATGTGGAAAAATAATAAAAACTATATTAAACCAAAATAAATAAATAAACTGTGCCTCCAGGCCTTTTGTATCAACATTCCTACCTCATCTATTAATCATGTATTTGGTATTCCATAACATTAAACTCTGTGCCAAAGCGACATTTTTCACATATCTTACATGTTAACACTCAAAGACTATCTACATATTTATCAGAATTTTTGAATTTGAGCCACTTGGCCCATATCTCAGAATAACATAGATAAGTATTTCTCCGGTCAGCTGTAAGTTCCTCCATTTCCCTGTAATGATCAATTATTTGAAACCACGATCCTATAGATTGCTCTGACTAATCTCCAAGAACGTGAGATATTCACCTTTGCCACATTCAACAAAAATGGTAGAAGAGATTTCTTGCATGTTCCTACTTGGAGATCTGTGCAGTGAAATAAACAAACCCATGGGTCCATAGGTATCGATTATATATCAGTTACATCAGCTATATAAGCCATTACTTTCTGCCAGTAACTTTGGATAATTGGGCAAGACCACTATATATGAACCAATGTGCCTATTAAACTACAGTTCCTCCAACATTCCTTGGTGTAATCCCTAAAAAATCTCCCTAAAGCTGCCCATACACCTGAGAATTATCGTACGATAATCGCGGGTGATCCCGTGATCGTACGATAATCGTAAGGTGTATGGGCAGCGTGCGACTGCATTTACTGTACGGTCGCACGACTTTCGTATTACAAGCGCGATCGCAAGACGAAAGCCGCGCGGCCCGAGGTACAGAAGCGCACACTGCACGCTCACCATTGCAATCATCTGTAAGCCCTCCCGTCAGCGGGGAGGACTTGTGATGATCGCAAGTACCATCTGCCTGTCCAAGATGGGCAGGTCGTACAAAATTTTAATCACCTTGCAAACATCGCACAACGAAAGTCGTGCAACGGTTGTAAGGTGTATGGCCACCTTTGCAAAGAGGGGGTAAGATACCATCTTGCTAACAATTTATAATTACTCTCCTCTGCTTTTGAACTCATCGACGAGAAATGGCAAAGTTTAATTATCTTATTCTTTTGATACCCTGATAACATGCTACCAATGTCACGCTCCCATTGGGCTTTAAACCCAGTGTATTCTGCAATGGAGAGTTCCAACAGAGCTTTTTAAAATGGGATATTGTATGGCTTGGTAGTGAAGTACCATATAGCACCTGTTCAATTTGATTTCATTCAGATAATGTTCTCGATTGGGAGTAGGTGTTGCTAAAGACTTAACAAAATGAGAAAGTTGCTTATAATACCAGAAATCCCAGCAATAAGACCTCCATCTTTCCCGAATTCCTCCCAAAAGCATGATCTTTCGAGTCACAGTAATATGATGAAGTTATACATCCTGTTTTTTTAAACCAGCTCTCAAACTTATCCTGTTTGCCAGGAGGAAAGTAATTATGTTCTAATAAACGTAATAAGGGCAAATTATATGACCAACCATATTGATGATGTAATGCGTCCCATGTTTTAAGGTTGCTAGGGTTAGAGGAGATGCCTCCTCAGAAAGTGATCTAAAATGCTTCAGGATCCATATTACTGTTCTCAATTTGGCCTTGCACAGATATTCCTCTAAAGTAATCCATATTTTGTCAGGGGTGGGGAACAGCCAGTTAGCTAAGCGAGAAACCGCTACGTAATATTTCAAAAATTGAGGGAGACCTAATCCCTCCCCCTTAAATTCAGGGCATATTAGTATCTTATATGATACTCTAGTGTGCCCCCCAAATACATTTGTTTACCAGAGATTGTAATAATACTATATTTTTTTTAGGGAATGCCAGAGGGAGTGTCTGAAATGAAAACAAGATCTGCGGCAATATATTCATTTTTACCACATTTATCCTTCCAATTCAGGATATCAATACTACATTATTTTCCAACTGTGGAGCTCCTCCTCAAGACCTCTCAGCATTGGGAGATAGTTAACCTTCTAAAGATCAGCTAGCTGTGAAGTCAAATATATCCCTAAATACTTCAGCTTTCTTCCTTGCCAGCTAAACGGAAAAAGAGAACGAAGTTGAGTTTCTACGTCTCTAGGGACGCTAAGGTTCAGGATTTCCGATTTATGTACATTTATTTTAAAAGAGATAACCAAAAACCTCCAATTCTCTTAATAAGTTTGGAATTGTGATATAAGGTTGCTGAATGTAAAAAAGTATATCATCAGCATAGGCTAATATGGTAAATTAGTTGCGCTTGATCTAAATAAATGTGGATTCCAAAGTGGAAAATATCATGAATAACACACGAACATCTATACAAATAACCAAATATTCTATCCTAATGTGTGATCGATACGTGTATGATCAAACCCTCAATATGGACCAATCTCTTAGTTCCAAGAGAAAGCCATAATCAGTGTGGAAATATACAAAATTCTTATTTAGGCATGTGATACGTGAAACTTGTATTCATCCACCCCACATCAATAATTGTTGTGTGACAAACGCCCCACGATCACTTAGTGTGGCTCTGAGTAATCTGTGACAAACGTAACACAAAACAAATACAGCAACCTAGTTGCAATCCTTATATGAATAACCCGTGGGTTTAACACTCTTGCATGTGTGAACTTGATCTAGTAGACAACGGTAGTGATTTCAAATACCTAATCGTGAAAATATAATATGCACACACTCGTTAGTGTCTCAGTGACCAAAAATAGGCAGTGAATAAATATTAATTAATAAATCAAATATATGTTCTAATTCTCCCCTCAAAGTGTATACAGGGAGTTAAATAATATAAAAACCAACCATGTACCAACAAGCAAAAAAAAATATAAAAGAATAAAGCGGAATAGTCTCAGCAATATAGCAAGCAGTCAATTTTTAAGAATTTTTGCAGTTTATATGAGACGGGATACGAACGGTTAATCTCCTTCTCTCAGTGATATTCAGAGGAATAATCCGTTCGGTTCCCTGATAAATATCCTCCAAAATATGACCAACCAGTCACTGATTGAGAAAAAAAATCAGCATCAGCATAGGCTGCTAACTTATGACAACTACGTGTCACAGTCACACCATGTATGCTTGGGTTATCTGTAATTGCAATCAGTAAAGGCTCTAAAGATAGAGCAAACAGAATAGGGGAAAGCAGACACCCTTGCCGGGTTCCGTTTAAGAGCTTAAAAGTTTGAGACAGAAAACCATTCATTTTAATCTGTACTATTGGGGAGTAATACATTGCCAGACGACATAGAGTCCAGGTCCTTTTTTAATTAATCCAGGGTGAGATCTTCCTCCAAAGCATCCTTGCTTCCACTTCTATTCTACGGATAACTTTACTAGACAGATATTTATTTATGAACTCCCTAAGCTGGGCTAATTTGTTCCCCTGTAACCCCCTCCGACACAATTTAAAGAGATTGATAAAAAGATCCAAAAGTTTCAGCTATCTCCGGTGTGGAATGTACCATATTATCATTCTTAGATTTTACTTTGGGAATAAATCCCGATAATCTCATACGACGCAAGGCTCTGGCCAATAATCTACCTGGCTTGTTCCCCCACTCATAAAATCTCCTTGAAACCAAAGAAAAATATGTTTAGTTTGTTGAAACAGCATCTTCTGTAGTTAATCTCTCAATACTTGTAATTGTGTTAAGACATTTGGAGAGTGTGTTTGTGCAGAGTATTTCTAGTCAACTTTAGTATGCATATTGGAGTAAAAGGAGTAATCCTTGTCTTCTGGGTAGAACAATCTCCAAACATCTACCAGCTGAGCTTTATGTAAAGATTTTCTAATGCTACCAAGATGCTTAAAAGAAATAGCTGTTTGACCAGAGGAGGAATCCTGCAGAGGTTCTAACACCACATTAAAATCGCCCGCCAGGAGGGCGTGATTTGTGCATGGAGCCGAGCGGACATGCCAAGCCTTAGCTCCATCTTCCACCCCGAGCAATCCTGACCAAATACCACTCTTGTAACCCTGTTTACAGCCTGCAACCATCCTCATCTATCTCCGCACACCATGGGCAGAACCCCACGCCACAAAGATTCGACTAAACAACCTAGCAGGGCACCATCAAGCGTTTGTGGACCCAGACCAAGCGTTTGTGGCCCTCACCTGACCACTTGGCGGGCGTTCCTCCAGAGGCCTCTGCCTGGGTGAGGCCTTGCCACCTTCCGGAGTCCACCCCGCGGATCGGTCTTCCTCGCTGGCTTTTTCATCAGCGTCACAAGACTCGGACCAGGGGTCGGAGATGTCCGTCGCGACACTGGCAAAAATTCTGCTGAGTAAATCGGACCTTGCCGGGATGTACTCCCGCCTTGAACACTCGTTAAAGTCCGAAATCTCATCGGTGAAGGCGGAGGTATCGCATGTTCTGCACCGGGTAGAGGAAGTCGAGACCAGACTGGACACCCATGCCCAAGAAATTAAAGAATTGCAGGCATGCCGTACCACAGCACAGATGGGCATGCGATCCGCCCTCTATAACCTGGAGGACCAAGAAAACCAGAATTGCCATAATAACCTGCGGGTCCAGGGCCTACCAGAAGCCACACGTGACGCTGACCTGGGAGATACGCTCCGTGGCATCTTCAGCGGCCTCCTGGGACGCCATCCCATCTCACCGATGCCCTTTGACCGTGCGCACAGGGCGCTTCGTCCTCGATTGGGAGCAGGTGAGCGGCCCAGAGATGTCATTGTGAGATTTCATTATTACACGTATAAGGCATTAGTGACGGTTCGTCTCAAGAGCACTGATGATGTGGACTTCGATGGGGCCAAATTGCACATCTTCCATGACCTGGCTGCAGAGACCCTCTCTAGAAGGCGAGATCTGAAACCCTTGCTCCACCTAATGCGAGATCACGACATCACTTATCATTCCCGGGTTCCTGGCCTGCTTGATAGTCTCCCGTGATGGCCGTTCCGCGGTTCTACGATTCCCAGAAGATCTACCAGGTTTTTGTGAAAAATTGGAAATTACACCCCCTGCTCTCCCTGGATGGGCCGACCCGGCTCCTGGCTGGTCTCCGCTACCTACATCGCAATGGCAGCAGCCATCACCTAAGCCCCGCAATCAACGGCCCGTTCCGCCCCGGGCTGATACCCCGTGATCTGTACAGACCCTTCTGAGTGATGCTAGGCCTTACAGCTCCTGAGGATCTACGTTCATTTTTGTTCTTTCGTTTTTACAGTTTTTCCTTATGTGCATCCTGCTCCCGGACGTTGTCACCATTACCCGCAGCTTGCTGTGGGTGTTAAGCCCTCCTTTTTCTTCCCTTACACGTAATGGAACTGACTGTTTTTCTGCTGAACAATCCTGTGTCTGGTTAGGTGGACAACCCACGTAATCTAGCTCTGAGGCCTCAGTGCCCCATTCCTTTTCTCATTTGTTCATTTGGTTGGTTGCACATCGCGACTCATGTTGTTGTAAAGTGGTGTTTCATATTTTACCCATGTTTGGCACACCTACTGTGGCGTTCTGTCAACAGATTGTTATGTGTTTTTTATGTACCCTACCCCCTATGTCGAAGTACTTGTCCACCCCTGTTTGTCCTTCCACTTTCCCCTTTGGGGAGCTACCCCTTGGTCTGGGCCTAGAAGTCACCTTGGTATATACTCTTCCATATCCATGATGGCATACCTCCGTCTGGTAACTTATAATGTTAGAGGCCTTAATGCCCCAGCTAAAAGGCATGAAGTCCTCAATGAGCTACATAGAATGCAAGCAGACGTGGTCTTTCTACGAGAGACCCATATCTCTCATCACTCCACGCTGCGTCTTCACTTCAGATATTTCCCACATTGGTACCATTGCTCATCACCTACCAGAAGAGGACGCGTGGTCGCCATAGGATTTGGAAGGGATGTCCCCTTCTCGGTCACTGAAAGACTAGTTGACTCACAGGGTCGATATCTTTTTTTACGTGTTGATTTATATGGTGTCACCTACACCCTGGCGAACATTTATTGTCCGAACTCCTCACCAGCACCCTATTTCAGAAAAATTATTAGGCAAACTGCAGAACTTCCGCACTGGTCACCTGATGGTCTCTGGGGATTTCAATTTTTGTATGGACCCTTCAGTGGATACCTCCACTGGACTTGCACGTAATCCTAAATCCCATCTAAACACAGTACGTAGGGCCTTACATGGTCTGCAACTGGCGGATTTGTGGGGAGAGTGCTTCACCCGAAAGAAAGGGACTACTCCCATTATTCTTACATCCATAACTCTTATTCCAGGTTAGATATGCTCTTTATGGACTATTTCCATTTTCCCCACATTGACTTTTTTACTTCTGATAATTTAATTGAAACAATGGCAGAAAGAAATCTTCTTTCTTCCACTTTTAATAAATGAGGTTCAGTAGTGTCTGATATTATGTCAGTGGGGCTGCTGTTCTATAGATTGCTCCCGTTTTGCAAGTAACTTCTGTTCTCTTTCAGAAAGGAATTTAAAATAATAAGAAGCCCACACAGTAGCAATCTACCCATTGCATAAATTGATATAAAAATATTTTAATTTTCACATGTACAAAATTATAAACATATTGCTGACACTAAGATTAAAACCCTTACAAAGGGGGGGGGCGTGGCTTGGACATGAAGGAGTGAGGACGTGCTTGAGAGAGCACCCGTACAGGCCGCCTAATTATCTGCCGACATCTGAGCCGCTATGCACCGGAGAGGGTCCCAACCTAAACAGGGGAAGAAGAAATAATTACCCCAGCTCCCGCGGACGCCTTCTTCACGGATCGCGGCAGTGAGGACAGGGCCGCATCCAAGATGGCGCTGGACCACGAGGCCGCGGAGCGGCGGGACAGTGGAGATCTAGCTGGGCCCTCATCCCCAGCTGGGGTAAGCGACACTACAGCGGGGAGTTCCCCCGGGACCGCACCGGCCACAGAGCCCGGCCGTAGACATGCTTGCAGGGGATGGGGACCTTAGGTCACATATCTGGTCTCTCCCCACTAAGGCTGACCTGGACATATTCATGAATAGGATGGAGCAGGCCTTCAAAAAAGACATAGCAGACATAAGGCAAGAGACTGCACACTTGGTGAACAGGGTGGAATCCCTGGAAGCACTGCAGGATGATTCACTAGTGGCCATGACCCACCTTAGGGATCGTAGTACCACACATGACAGGCAAATTGCTGCCATTTTGAATCAACTGGATGATTTGGAAAACCGCAGTCGCAGGTCAAACATACGGATCAGGGGGCTCCCTGAAGCAACAGGACCTAAGGACATTGTCCCCATTCTGCAAGGTATCTTTAGGGGTATATTGAGCCTAGGCCCTGGAGACCCGGTAGATCTAGACAGAGCACACCCTCCCCTAACGTGGAACAACCTAGGGATGTGATTTGCAAGCTCCACAAATACTCTGTGAAGGAAGCTGTTATGTCCATTATGAGGGATAGGCCCCAACTGGAGTTTGATGGCGCTACACTCCAATTTTTCACGGACTTATCTAAACGCACGCTTATGCAACGGAAAGCGTTGTGCCCTCTGCTGGATTCCCTTCCCGTACCGCTGGGGCTTCCCATTCCGCCTGATGGTCCGCAAGGAAGGCAAAACGATATCCCTAACGGAAATGGGCGATCTCCCTGGCTTTTTGAAAGCTCTAGGCCTCCCCAAGATTTAGCTGCCGAACTGGAATGTGTCTCCTGCAATACCGCTACCATCTCGCCAACCCCCATGGCAGACTGTCTCCCCTAGGCGGCCTGGAGGCCAAGACCCGCCTTATCCAAACCAAGGGGGCCCACCATAGCCTCACTGACTGTTCTATTTGAAAGCAGACGGTGACTTTGCCATGTTTCTGCACACTGGTATGCACACACGGGGGTCTAAAGACTTACCCCACATTCTATGACTCCCACACGTGAAGAACCCCCGCGGGTGCGAGGTACCCAGAAACCACAGTTCTTGTATTTTGAACTCATACTGGCTTTTTCTCCTCTGCTCCTTGCCGAACCCTTACAAAGTTTCACTGCAGTTTTACTCTCAGGATGTTTATTTTCCAATGGCTTACCTCCCCAGGAGGAACGCGCCACTCTAAGTTGGCCGGGACGGGCTGCACCCTCCCCTGTTATGCCCTTTCACATTGCCCACGTAGGATTGTCCCCCTTAAGGGGGACGTGTCCCGGATGGGACCTTTTGTTTCCCCTCCTGGGGGTCACCGGTTTGTTGACCCCCTCGGACTATGGATGCACTACTAGTTGGTTTCATTGTGAAATGTTCTCTTTTTGTATTGGTTTTGTATTGATTTACTTTCCCCCTTGTTATGTGTACTCACCTTGAATGTGTATATCCAATCTAGGGTTGAACTACGTTCCTGGCTCGGTGGCACCCGACCTTCTCCCTGTGATGCTCTAATGATTCCATGTCTGTATTGAAGATATTATCGTATAATGTACGGGGTCTCTGCTCTCCGAACAAGCGAAACAGACTGTGGAGGGAACTGAGACACCTGGGAGCGCAGGTAGTAATGTTGCAGGAAACTAATTTTCGTGATAATGCTGTACCCAAGCTGCCTACACATGTGTACTCTGGTTGGTATCTTAGCAATTCCCCCGTACCCAAGCCATGCAGGGTTGCGATAACTGTCCATAAAATTTGCCCCTTCCAATTCCTTGTCCAACTGATAGACCCCAATGGCCAGTTTTTATTTTTAAAGGGATCCATTGAGGGCCAGATATTTACCTTCGCCACGGCATATGCCCCCAACGCCCATCAGCTCACGTTTCTGGACTCTATGCTGTCCAAACTGGCAGATTTCCAGGAGGGCCTGCTTGTACTGGGGGGGGGGGGGGTGTAAT
>NW_017308785.1:90817-115389 GCF_000935625.1 Nanorana parkeri | reverse complement strand
GGGGGGACTTCAATTTTATCCCCAACCCAGTGCTGGACACGTCCTCGGGCACGTCCGCACATTCTCTCGCAGCGATGAGACATTTCCGTAAAGCCTTCTACGATAAGCACTTACTGGACACCTGGAGGGTGACGCATGCATCAGATAGAGACTATAGCTACTATTCAAAGACTCATGACTCATACTCCCGGATTGATTTGCTATTTATCGGTCAATATTACCTTGACGCCTTATGTGAGGCGATCATTAACCCCCATTACTATCTCTGACCACGCCCCTGTCTCGATTTCATTGCCCCGGGTTCCCAGCACTTCATGGACCTGGAGCCTTAACGAGAACCTGCTCGACGACCCGGTGGCGGCAGGAGTGACCTCTGAGGCGATACGACTTTACTTCCTTGAAAACACAGTCTGAGAGACATCAGTGGGCTCTGTGTGGGAAGGGCACAATGCGGTGGTCCGTGGAGTGCTGATTTCACAGGGTTCGAGACTAAAAAAGGCTAGGGTGGCTGAGCTTGACCGCTTGATAGCCCCAATCCGGGGAGCAGAGCAACGCCATAAGCGCTCGGGTCTCCCCCAAGATGCACGAGATTTGGTCATCCTACTAAAAATCTGACGGATTTCTTCCTCCAAATAAAAAAGAAATTACGCTATGTTTCTCACCTGTATTATCATGGGAATAAGTGTGGGCGCTTGCTGGCCAGGGCGTTGAGGAAGAGGCGTGAGTTGACATATGTCCATAAACTACAAACACCCTCTGGGCCCCCAGTATATAACTCCTTCAAGATAGCTGAAGCCTTTAGGGACTACTATGCCACGCTGTACAACCTGCACCCTAATATGCCCCCTGACGCACTGTCCGCCAAAAAATCCCTTATCCATAACTAACTGAAAGAAGCGGGCGTTAAGACCCTTTCCGCCTCAATCACGGCTGAACTGGATAGGCCTATCACCCCAGAGGAGGTAGAGGCGGTCATCAAAGCGACACCAAATGGGAAGAGCCCGGGCCCGGATGGCTTCTCTAAAGCCTACTATATGAAATACCTGCCCCAGCTCTCCCCGCATTTGTGTTCCTACTACGATGCCTTAGCCAAAGGAGCGTCAGCACCCTCTGAGGCTTTGCTGGCTCACATCACGGTCCTCCCGAAAGAGGGCAAGGACCCCTCTACCCCTCAAAGTTATAGGCCCATATCGCTCCTTAATGCAGATTTGAAGTTTCTCTCCAAGATACTGGCCGACCGCCTGAAGGTCTTTTTGCCCACTGTTATTCACCCTGACCAGACCTGTTTCATAATGGGGAGGGAGACTAGGGACAGCTCCCTTCGGGCTATCCAGGCGGTTCACTGGGCTACCCACCACGCCTCTCATCCTCCTTTCCTCCTCGTGTCCACTGATGCTGAAAAAGCGTTCGACAGGGTGGATTGGACGTTTCTGAGGACAGTGCTGGAGACCCCACATGATGAGCTGGGTGGCCTCTCTCTACAGTGTTCCGTCAGCCCGCGTGAAGGTGAATGGTACCCTTTCCTGCCCCTTTAGAATTAATAATGGCACCAGGCAGGGATGCCCCCTATCCCCGCTCCTGTTCGCGCTCGCCTTAGAACCCTTCCTAAATAAGGTTCGCAGCAACCCTGATATTAAAGGTCTGATGATTGGCTCACAGGAACATAAACCCCGTCACCTCACTCCCGAATTTGATCTCTGAGTTTGCCAATTATGGACAGCTATCTAACCTCAAATGAACTACCATAAGTCTGAAATTCTGCCCATCACGGTCCCGTCGGCAATGGCCCACCAGTTGAGACACAGCTTTCCCTTCTCCTGGTCCATGACAGCCATAAGATATCTGGGTATTCATCTAACCAACCAATGCTCCCGCCTTTACGCGCACAACTTTGAACCCTTATTACACAATCTCCAGAGAGAGCTCAAGGACTGGGATCGCACATCATTCACATGGCTGGGTCGCATTAACATACTGAAGATGACGGTGCTCCCTCGGGTCCTCTTCTTCTTGCAGATGATACCTATTTTCCTGCCTCATACATACTTTGTAAAACTTCGTAGTCTGTTTATCCGCTTTGTTTGGGGGGGCAAGAGACCCCGGATAGCATATACTATCCTGCGCAGGCCTAAAGGGGCCGGGGGACTGGGCCTACCTGACATTAACCTCTACTATAAGGCTATCTCCCTCCAGAGGATTGTGAATTGGCACTTTGACGCCTCAGCTAAGCTATGGGTACAGATGGAAAAATGCATGGCAGGTCGTGATTTAGCTCATCCCCCCTGGGTGCCTAGTGCTAGTCGTGGCCTCTCTGACTATACATCCCCCCTGACTCATCAGACCCTCCGGTTGTGGGACAAACTGAATACAGTAGGTCTCCTCTCACCCCCGCTGTCCCCACTGGGGGGCTATCCATGGTTCCCTCCCGAGGAGGACATTTCCTTCTTCCGCCGCTGGGACCTGCAAGGAGACTTCCGCTGCCACAAACTCCTCAGCCGGTGCTCTCTGATGTCTCTAGGGGAGATTAAAACTAAATATGGAGACTTCCCCTTGGCGGATTGGAGGTATAGACAACTCACCCATTTCTTTGGAACAACTGCCAAGGGCATGCGGCCCATGTCCTCTCTCACACCCTTTGAGTCCCTATGTGCGGAATCTGCATCCCCTGACCGATTGGTATCATTCTTTTATGGCCTGCTCCTGTCCACACTCACAGGTGATAGGCCAAGGTTCCTTGGGGACTGGGAAAGGGAGCTAGGACAGAGTCTCTCAGATGATCAATGGCACTTGATATACCGCTTCACACATAAATCCTCGGTTGACTCCAAGGTACACGAAACCAATTATAAGCTACTGTCCCGTTGGTATCGCACCCCGCTCTACCTGAGCACCATATACCCGGGGATATCCTCACACTGTTGGAGGGGCTGCGGGCAACCAGGTGGACTCTTACATATATGGTGGGAATGCCCTCTTATACGGGGCCTCTGGCAAGATATTTGCACACAAATTAAACTTATCACGACGATAGACATACCAGATGACCCCATTCATATGCTGCTACACCTCCCTTCCACATCCGTTGGCTCCTATAAGAGGGGTGTCCTGCCCCACCTTCTAGACGCGGCAAGGAGACTCATCCCCAGATACTGGAAACAGACTCGGGTACCGGGGAGGTCTGAGTGGGTGGCACAGGTCACACTAATCCAGGAGGCAGAGGAGTGGGTGGCGAAGAGCGGAAACAAACATGACCGCTTCTACTCAAAATGGGCACTATGTATCAAATCCGCCTTGACGTGAGCTTACAGGTTGCCCAAGTTCTGGGCCGAGATGCCATTCCCCCAGTCTTGGCCTTATTTGATGGTTTCTATATGAGAACTGTCGGTGCACGATAAGTTAATACTCATGGTGGTGTTGGAGACATCACCTTCTTTGCCTAAGGTCAAGCCTATATGATGTAGCCAGGCTGAATACCCGCTTATTACATAGTTACATAGTATTTGAGGATGAATAAAGACATTAGTCCATCAAGTCCAACCTATTAGGAAATTATTGTACAATAAGGTAATTATGTATGTCGTTGTATTTCTGTAACCTTTTATTTTCTAGGTTGGGGTCAACGTTTGACCCACTTTTGATCCTTGAATGTTCCTTTGTACCAGTAATTATTTGTAAAACAGCAAAAAAAGATTCTCTGAGTTTGCCAATTATGGACAGCTATCTAACCTCAAATGAACTACCATAAGTCTGAAATTCTGCCCATCACGGTCCCGTCGGCAATGGCCCACCAGTTGAGACACAGCTTTCCCTTCTCCTGGTCCATGACAGCCATAAGATATCTGGGTATTCATCTAACCAACCAATGCTCCCGCCTTTACGCGCACAACTTTGAACCCTTATTACACAATCTCCAGAGAGAGCTCAAGGACTGGGATCGCACATCATTCACATGGCTGGGTCGCATTAACATACTGAAGATGACGGTGCTCCCTCGGGTCCTCTTCTTCTTGCAGATGATACCTATTTTCCTGCCTCATACATACTTTGTAAAACTTCGTAGTCTGTTTATCCGCTTTGTTTGGGGGGGCAAGAGACCCCGGATAGCATATACTATCCTGCGCAGGCCTAAAGGGGCCGGGGGACTGGGCCTACCTGACATTAACCTCTACTATAAGGCTATCTCCCTCCAGAGGATTGTGAATTGGCACTTTGACGCCTCAGCTAAGCTATGGGTACAGATGGAAAAATGCATGGCAGGTCGTGATTTAGCTCATCCCCCCTGGGTGCCTAGTGCTAGTCGTGGCCTCTCTGACTATACATCCCCCCTGACTCATCAGACCCTCCGGTTGTGGGACAAACTGAATACAGTAGGTCTCCTCTCACCCCCGCTGTCCCCACTGGGGGGCTATCCATGGTTCCCTCCCGAGGAGGACATTTCCTTCTTCCGCCGCTGGGACCTGCAAGGAGACTTCCGCTGCCACAAACTCCTCAGCCGGTGCTCTCTGATGTCTCTAGGGGAGATTAAAACTAAATATGGAGACTTCCCCTTGGCGGATTGGAGGTATAGACAACTCACCCATTTCTTTGGAACAACTGCCAAGGGCATGCGGCCCATGTCCTCTCTCACACCCTTTGAGTCCCTATGTGCGGAATCTGCATCCCCTGACCGATTGGTATCATTCTTTTATGGCCTGCTCCTGTCCACACTCACAGGTGATAGGCCAAGGTTCCTTGGGGACTGGGAAAGGGAGCTAGGACAGAGTCTCTCAGATGATCAATGGCACTTGATATACCGCTTCACACATAAATCCTCGGTTGACTCCAAGGTACACGAAACCAATTATAAGCTACTGTCCCGTTGGTATCGCACCCCGCTCTACCTGAGCACCATATACCCGGGGATATCCTCACACTGTTGGAGGGGCTGCGGGCAACCAGGTGGACTCTTACATATATGGTGGGAATGCCCTCTTATACGGGGCCTCTGGCAAGATATTTGCACACAAATTAAACTTATCACGACGATAGACATACCAGATGACCCCATTCATATGCTGCTACACCTCCCTTCCACATCCGTTGGCTCCTATAAGAGGGGTGTCCTGCCCCACCTTCTAGACGCGGCAAGGAGACTCATCCCCAGATACTGGAAACAGACTCGGGTACCGGGGAGGTCTGAGTGGGTGGCACAGGTCACACTAATCCAGGAGGCAGAGGAGTGGGTGGCGAAGAGCGGAAACAAACATGACCGCTTCTACTCAAAATGGGCACTATGTATCAAATCCGCCTTGACGTGAGCTTACAGGTTGCCCAAGTTCTGGGCCGAGATGCCATTCCCCCAGTCTTGGCCTTATTTGATGGTTTCTATATGAGAACTGTCGGTGCACGATAAGTTAATACTCATGGTGGTGTTGGAGACATCACCTTCTTTGCCTAAGGTCAAGCCTATATGATGTAGCCAGGCTGAATACCCGCTTATTACATAGTTACATAGTATTTGAGGATGAATAAAGACATTAGTCCATCAAGTCCAACCTATTAGGAAATTATTGTACAATAAGGTAATTATGTATGTCGTTGTATTTCTGTAACCTTTTATTTTCTAGGTTGGGGTCAACGTTTGACCCACTTTTGATCCTTGAATGTTCCTTTGTACCAGTAATTATTTGTAAAACAGCAAAAAAAGATTATACAAAAAAAACCCTTACAAATTCCACTCCCCCTCTTTCCTTGTTATGCAGTCGTAGTACATACAAATACCATTTCGAATAACCATATATATTATATTTGTATCATATCTCTGTTGATTCTCTTTAATATTCAGTCAGTCGTTTATGACTCTTTCAGAAAGGAACAGTTCATGCTTAAATTTCAATATCTCTCTGGAAAGCAGTCAGTGTATGATCAATACCAAGCTTTTCACACACGCATTTTAACATAGATAATCAATTGTGTTTACAAGGGTAAATTAAATAATTTGTCTTGTGTAGCTTTCCCAATCGTGAAACTTTGTTTTAAACATCTCATTATTGATGCCTTCACCTATCAAATGTAACCATGTAAAATTGGTTCAATAAGATGAATACATTTGCTATATCCCCCTGTTTTATTCCAGATGGATATAAGTGTCTGCTCTTTCTCACAAATTAATAAGTCTCCGCTGAGATGCGTGTACTCTGGATAGTTGCAAGCATCTGAAATGTAATCCACATTCAGAAACTGCACTGGAGATAGAATGTTAATCCCACACTCCCATGACAGGACTCTATATGAGAGAGAGGCATGTGGTGGAATGGTGTATGCAGTGTCGGATTCACATAAGGGTGTTTGGCGCACCAGCTCCATGCCCACCGCTGAAAATAGCTCCGGCCGTTAGATTTACATATGAATGGATCACTGTATTAATATCGGTGCATCCCTAGTAGTCAGTAAGAATACTCTTGTGGGGGAGTCGTCTGGTGGTTTGTGTGAGGAGCACTGCACCTGCTCTGCTTTTGGAGTAGGCTGAGACATGGCGAGCTTGTTTCTTAGCTCCCCGTCCGCAGTGGCAAATCAAAGACGGAGAGTGGCGGCATGCCTTTTACTTCTCCCCGCAGGTTCCGCTGCAGGTTCCACTAACCGGTATCCCGGCTGATTACAGAGAGGGAGAGGAGGACCGAGTGGAGGAGGAGGCAATCCGGAGCAAACTGCTCACTGCTGTACGGGGCTCTCGGCCAATACATCCCGCGATGTACCTGTTGATGAGCAGCTTTTGCAGCAGCCACAGTTACATGTGGCCCAGCCTTCATCTGAATTGGTCCCCCCACCTCTTTAGATGTTTCAGTGAACGGATGGCTGCACTAGCTCTCTCATTAGCAGATATCTCCCTCACCACCGAGATTGAGATAAGGCAAGTAGTCCCTGTGCTGTGTGACGTTTGGGGAAGTTAGCACAAATTGTGAGCGCTTAAGCACCAGTTTTGAAGCCACTTTCGCATAAAACAAAACAGTCTTTTATTGCTTCCAGAGCAGAAACATAACTTCTTCAACAATTAATGCACAGTCCACTTGTATTCCAGCAAACAGAACACAAAGTATCACCGACTCCAGGTTGTCACACATACTCCATGCGTAAATGGCTCTCTCAGCCTCCTCGGCTGTCTTCCTGTGCCTCTAGCACACACAGCCTCCTGGCTCCCCTCTGCCTTCTGGGAGGAGTCCTCCTTACTCCTGAGCACCTCTGTTCCTCATCCCAGCTGGAGCCCAGAGCATTAGCCAGCACCCTTTCTATAAGGGCTATGCACAGGTGTGCAATCATTAGGAGCTGGTCCCTACTAAACCATGGACCCAGGAATGGAGATTTCATCCCTCCCAATTCTCTTTGAAATCTCTCAGTTCCAGGATCCCATGCCAAATCCAGGTTTTCTGGAGAGAACTGCAAAGCCAGTTCTTTCCCAGCAAAATAATTTGTTTCCTGGAACTGCTCAGTCCCTCTGGCTGAGACTCCTGGGTTACTACAACCCCCAGTTCCACTGTGGGATTGTCACACAATACCACAGCTGGAAAATAAGTTTGTAACTACAAATGCTGAAAATGAATCTTTGTCCCAACAAATTTTGAGTTTGGAAGAAGTGTCTAAGCAACTGGATCACCAAATCCAGAAAGGTTTTTCTCAGCAGAATGATCTTGAAAATAGGAACCGGAGAAATAATATAAAGGCATGAGGTATTCCGGAGACGATTACCCCGGGTTGACTCCGAGAAATGGTAACATGTATCCTAAATACACTATTAGACAGACCTACCACTTCTTCTTTTATTAAGTTGGACAGAGTCCACCTGCGTGACGCAAATTTACGATTACATGTGCGTGCACACGGGGGCCTTAAATTGTTTGGGTGTTTTTAAATTTTTTTCTAATATAAGACTTTAATTTTTTTATTTTTTTTTTACACTTAACTTTAGTGCTAGGTGTAACTGTGTAGCCAATATATAATGACAGTTCCTCTTGAATACACATCGCTTCCGCCTTTAGAGAGAGAAGAGGAGTTTAGATTCTTGCTGTTTAGATTCCCAGCAGGACTCTGCTTGCGTGTGCCTGCAAAAAAAAAACACTGTTCGCTCGTGTTTTTACAATGGGTGGACGGCAACTGGTTAAAGATATGGTTCCACCCAGATTCCCATGATTCTTCATCAAGTATGTCTTACATGTTTAACATTTAGAAATACATGTTTAACATTTAGAAAGAAGTGTTTTTTTTCTTCCTTTCTCTCTTTTCTCCTTTCTTTTTCTCTTCTCCTTATATATATTTAATGGTGTTTACATAGTGGAGTAGGTGCATCTCTGGCCCCTCCCTGTAGTTATCTAGTTACCAAACCAATGTAGTAAGGTGCAGTTGGGGCCAGTTGTTCCTGCTAGGCTAAGGGGATAAGTATTGTTTTGTTTTTTCTCTCTTGGGCCTACTTTTAGTATGGCTTCTATTTGTATTTCTTCATTTAATGTTAAGGGACTGAATACTCCTGAAAAACGTAGAATGATCCTGTCTGAGCTATAAAGACAAAAAGCTCAGATAGGGTTTTTGCAAGAAACCCATTTTCAAACCAACAAGGCCCCTTCCCTTCAGGATCATCATTACCCTACAGTTTATCATAGTTATTCTCCTGACTCTGACTCCGGCATGGGCGATTAAATGATTCTCTTCTACAAGACTCAACTCATGTAGCTTTAATAGAAGCAGAGCTACGCTCCTATTTTGAGTTGAATCTGAGAGCGGAATGTTCCCCATATGTGAGGTGGGAAGCACATAAGGCGTATATTAGAGGTATGTTTATTAAATTGGGGACTTATGTGAAACATCAATGTTTACAACAAATAGAACATCTAATATCTAGTATTCAGGTTCTGGAAACCACACATAAGAGCAAGGGAGACACAGACTCTGTCTCCAAACTATTTTCTCTGCATGAATCCTTCCGTTCTTTGTGCCTGACTAAGGCCAAGTCCGTTCTAGCGGAATGTAGAAGGTACTTTTTTTGAATATGGCAATCAATGTAGTAAATCAATGGCTAACGCACTTCATCAACTGAGATCGAGAACTTTTATTCTCACTATAAATTTCGCTTCTGATAGGATCTTACATATATCTTTGGATATGTATCCCGGCCTTCTGGAACAGGGCCCTTAGCCCCTCGATTAAATGTTGGTTTCCTCAAATTAATTATATTAAACAAATGGAATATCAGTGCAATAAGAGGCACTTTAGCTAAGCACAGGATAACGTGGTCCCGTTGGAATTAATTTCTGTGCTCTGATGAATATTAAGCTTACGTGAACAATAAGGGAAGCCCCATAATTCCCTTTTTTCATGAATGTTAGTATAATTACTTTTCAGGATTCTCCTTGTAATAGTTAAGTTGTATTTTTTTATTTTTTGGTTATGTTTTTAAAATATCTAAAAAATTGTTAAATAAAGAATTCAAAAAAAAGTAAGAATACCTCATTGCTGGTAAGGAAAAATACCTCCATTACTTTGCTGGTCAGTATGAATACCTCTGTTACATTGGTAGTCAATGAGTATACCTCTGTTATATTGGTGGTCAGGGAGAATACCTCTGTTCACATTGCTGGTCAGTGAGAATACCTCTGTTACATTGCTGGTCAGTGATAATACCTCTGTTACATTGCTGGTCAGTGAGAATACCTCTGGTACATTGGCGGTCAGTGAGAATGCCTCTGTTACATTGACGATCAGTGAGAATACCTCTGTTACATTGGTAGTCAATGAGTATACCTCTGTTATATTGGTGGTCAGGGAGAATACCTCTGTTCACATTGCTGGTCAGTGAGAATACCTCTGTTACATTGCTGGTCAGTGATAATACCTCTGTTACATTGCTGGTCAGTGAGAATACCTCTGGTACATTGGCGGTCAGTGAGAATGCCTCTGTTACATTGACGGTCAGTGAGAATACCTCTGTTACCTTGGCGGTCTGCGTGAATACCTCTGTTACATTGCTGGTCAGTGTGAATACTTCCGTTACATTGGCGGTAAAGGTAAGGCCTCCTAACTAATTTTATTACACAGGATTTTTGCCACCTTCAGCCCATCAGCAGCCACAACAGATTCGCAGGACTCAGCAGAATGTTCCATTTCACATGATTTCTATATATTATTATATAAAATGTGTTTACAGTGTAATTGTTCAATTCTACAAATGACACATTTGCAAGTAAAAAAGCATGAAAAGTACCAGTTTGCCTTATATAGGTAATTTGGGGTTCAGTGAAAAAGCCTGTTTATTTCATGTGTTTAAGATATCCAATGTTTTATTAATGCATATTAATGGTAGTTAAAATGTTTTCTTTTTATGTATCTCCCTATAAAGGGCCACCAAAATCCTCAGTGCCAGGCCCGTGTAATGACTGCTGTCTGTCCACTGTTAACAACGGCCCATTAGATATCACATGCCAAAAGCCCTGATGTCACCTCCTTCACTTCCCTTTTCCTTCCAGAACATTTTTATAACCCTGTTTCTGACTACAGTCCAGCTCAGTTAAGTGCAGCAAAATGCGTACTTTATGTATACCGATTATCTTAAACATTGTGAGTGCTCTTTTACATATCTTGTAAACCAGTAATGCTCAGATGTCAGACTAGGGACCAACGTGCTGTACAACTAAAGACCTGAATATGGAATTTTCTTTCAATTCTCAGCCCTCTTATAATATGATCCAGTTTGGAGCTACACACTCTTGGGAACACCCAAAAAAAAACAGGGGCTGTAAAGTGCTATGTGAATGTGTTGCAGTACCATTAGGAATAAATGGGTCCTTCAAGTTTCCTTTTTAAAACACACTAACTTTCAGCACACAGATTTGAACCAACCCCACAAAAAAGAATGGGGATTTTACTTAAAATGCAATAATATTCAATAAGTCATGTTTTACTGCAGGAAAACTGACAGATCTGAATAGGCCACGATAGTCAGGGTGATCCCATATACATGCTGCTGTTCAATCCCTGCACACTCAATTATATGCAGACCTAAACATGAATTCAGTTTTGGGTGGATGCTAGTTGCATGAAAACTTGTTGAAGCATTAATTTTTCTTTACATTACCAAAGACTGCAGAAGGGTACTCTCAGGAAAACCAGTGGGTATTTCCATGTACTAATGTCTACCCATAAATAAAATGTAATTTCTCCATTAACTACTTCTGTTAAAACTTCTGTTCCTTTCTAGAGAATGTACATACCCAGTACACTATGGCTGACTCATATGTAGGTCTGCTAAAGGGTTCTGTTATACTTTATAGCTAGGGATTCACCAAAATGTTGGCTGCCAAAACAGTCCGGCTGAAAATGGTACTATGGAAAAAATGGGGATTTAAAAAAAAAGCAGAAAATGTGGTGTGTCCCCAGCTTCTCTCCTCCCCGTGGGGTGCCAGCTGCAAGCTTTGGTCTGTGTCCCCTTCGATCCCCGCTTCTCTCCCCTGCCTGTGCTGGCAGAGGAAGTGGGGAACACAGGGGAAACAAATCTAGCTCTGTGTCCTCAATCTCTCTATTTCAATTGTAAAGGGGAAATATCAGCGGTCAGTTTAGACCCTTGATATTTCCCCAATGCCCTTAACAGTTAAAAAAAAAAACATACAAACATACAAATAAAGTAATCAACAAAATAATTTAAATTTTTTTTAAAAGGTTACAAAAAAGTCATTTTCGGTTTTTAAAAATGTCATTTCGGTGCATCCCAATTTATAGCAATTCACTTTGAAAATAGTATTATTCTTAAGAAAAATGTTTAATCACTTCATGTTCTCTGCTATTACAAAAATGGTTATATCTACAATGGTACATTGTATTTGTGTTAAAAAGGATGTTGTGTTAACACATAAATTAACTGCAAAATATATTTTATTTATGTTACTCACAGGACAACATCATATGAATCATTACTACCCAGTAATTTCATCTGTTGGTCACATGGGACATTGTTCCATCTGTAGATGTTGTTTTATGTCACTCCTGCAAAAGAAGTAGGCCTGCTGTTAAACTGCGTTTTTTAATACTTTGAAAATAGAGTATATACTTAACAATAGGATGCTAGGATTTTGTTATGTACAGTTTATTCTGTGATTCCAACACTAGAATTTTGTTTGCTGCAGGTAGTGTTCAAAACTTTAGACATTTATTTAACCTTAACCATTTAGAGGCTCATGCATAACAAAAGGGTGAAGTAGGATATTTCTTACTAACCAAAGCAACCAATCAGAATCCCTGTGTGATATATATTTATGTACTACAGATACCACACTCGGAGGGCTTTTGGTTGCCATGGACAGATTGTGCCTAATTTGCTGTACACCCAGCTATTCAGCTGGGATTTTGACAGCTCTGAACCCAGAAGTGCTCAGAGCCGAGTGCTTCCGTGTTCACACTCTGCAGAGGATATTGGGGAATGGCTATTCCTCCTAACACTAGTCCTACCACTAGCGATCCGGATGCTGTTTGTTGTGGTCCCGGGCTCACTGGAGGAGCAGGAGAGCCGGAGAACAATACAGGGGGATGGGGCGGCACATGTTTTGTCCCATAAAAGCTCACTGAAAAAAAAAAAAATAAACAAAAAAAAGCTCAGAGCTTCTACTGCAGCCGTGAGCTTGTTTTGACCCTTTCTTTGCTTGTGTGTGCAGGACACACCCAGGAGGATAAAGTGGTCAAAGAACATCTCCCTCACAGTACTTTTTTTTTCTGATACTAGATGTCCTCAGTCAGTGATGGCCTTCATCATTTAATTTACTTCTTCTGAGGCCAGGTTGCCCCAGCCTGTGCCTGGACAAAGAGAAGCAGTGCAGTAATTAGCTCATCTTTCTCTCTCACTCTGCTTTTTCTTCCTATATAATGCTTCTTGTCAGCACATGAACTGACTGGTTCCTTGTACTGTTACATTCTCTTACTCTCTAGTTCTGCTGCACAAAGACTGCAAGAGGCTGATACCTGGTCATAATTAGATACTTACACTGCTTGTTAATGATGGATTAATAATTACAGAGCTGAATTAATCTGTGTCTGTTATATGTGTTTAGAGTTAAGCTTTAAAACCATCTGCCAGGTGCCCAGATTTAGTGCCTACCTGTAATACTTCCGGGTTCGGATCCACGAGCCGGCTGCGTTCCAGAGTGGAACGCATCGGCCGTGGGCGTTTCAGGGCGCCTCCTCCCCCTGGACGCGTACTGCTATGCGTTCCAGGGTGGAACGCGGAAGTGACATCACGCCGCGAGGCTCCTCTTCCGTGTTCCACCAGTATATAAGAGGCCTCTGAACCCATGGATGGCGTTCCACTATTGGGTTCATGGCCCATCACCCCAGGAGCTACCCAGCACTACAGCAACCAGCCTCCCATCGGGACCGCTCACCTCCACTGCACGGAAGCCTCTCCAGGATTCCACAGGATCTACCTAACCAAGGGGTTCTATCCCCTCAACTGCAAGTATTTGCATTATCTTAGACTGTGTTACTCATGAGAGTCTCTCCACTGACACCTGGTGGAGGCTCGATATACATGCCTCACTATTTCCTATGCTAATAGTCTATAACTGGATTGCTACTGCTGATATTGTGCTACTCATCTAACAGACTGCCTAGTAATTACCTTCTCCCCAGTATCAATACCACTTATGATGTTTATAGGAATATGAAGTAATATTCCACACATATAGTGCATCCTGCCTTTTGTGTTATTTCTTACTGCGGTATATGATTTCTAGATCCCAAACTCTCCGTTTGAGATTGAGAGAGCCGCCTGGGATTTAAGCCTGACACCGCATATTCAACCATCGGTTAGAACCGCAGCTGCGATCCAACTCACCTCCCTGAAGTACGGTACATGACACTACCTGTACAAGCCCTGTGTGCCAGGTATACAGTTGTCTCCCATTCTGGTGAGGCTGTTATTACATTGACCCAAGTCGCACTGCAATGGAATGCACAGCATTGCGGTACCGCGTGTTATGGTCCAGGCACCTCTACAGGACACGCACGTATGGATGGAGCTCCCTCACTGCCATAAGCCCATCCCATCTCAAACAGACATATTTTGAATGGCTGCTTGGCCAGAGAACTGACAGGGGGAGCTGAGGAGCCTCTCACCTAGCACAGTGGAAAGCACACGGCGAACCCACTGAACATGGGGTCGCAACCCACTTTTGGGTCACGATCCACCAGTTGAAAACCAAGGCTGTAGGGCAACAGGTCTGCTCTTTAGTACATTTCAGGTTTTATTTTAGAGCACATGATGCACAAGATATTTTGAGATCTTTTCCTATCTTTATTGCTTGGGTAACAACATGTTTGACAGTTACCAGCTGCAGATTTTTTGTGGACCAAATCTGTCTACTGTTGTGTCTACCATCGTGTGCTGTATAGCGGCCCATTTTGAGACACTAGCATTTTGACTATCTGCCACATTGGTGGTGGCATATGTTACCTGAAAGTTTTTTAATTTTGAATACCATGTTCTGGTAAAGGTTTGTTGTTTGAAGCTACAATTCATGACTTTCTCTAGGTATGTAGAAGAAGAAGGTATTCCCACAGTGGGGTGTGCAAATGCCCAAAGGGAGAAAAGAAAGGGGCTTTTTAGAAAACAATCCCAGACCTCAAAGGTAAAATCTTAGAAAAACATTTATTGAAAATATCATTTTAAACATTATTAAAAAGCAAAAAAGTCAAAGAAAAAATCACAGGTAAAAACATGTGCGAATGCATTCACCATCCGGTGACAATACCGTACAATGTATTAAATCTACAGTTGCTTGTTTTCAAGATTATATGAGTGCTCCTGTATGTCCCAACATGTTTCGCCCAAGCAGGGCTTCTTCAGGGGAAGAGAGCAGGAGAAAAAATATATGTATCCTAGAGTAGCAAATAGGAAAAGAAACAAAACCCATATGTAAGAAGACTAGGGAGCTGCACTTAATCTTGTTAACAGAATCATCATTATATTCATTAGGCCAATCATACTAAATGCAATAATATTAGAGTTAGAATGTTGATTGCTTACGTGCATATATCTCCTCGTTTAGTTGATCAGAAGCATAAGCACAAGGATATGATGAGAGCAACTATATTTATAGTCAAATAGGAATTGGTTCTGTCGAGCAAAGGATTGCCACACACGATGCAGGTGGAGGGGTCGCGTCGGAGGGAGCGCACTGTAATCGTCAGGCGAGAGGCAGCAACAGCAGACGTCGTTAAATTGAAGGCTGTAATGTTCTGCTAAAATTTAGATGTATATAGTGGTCATTAGTTCTTGGTATCACAACATCAGAGTATATATATAATATGTAATTACATCATTTCAACATTTTGATGAAACTGAAGAGCTGTGTGATTTTGGGCAGGATGGTTATTGATATTACTTGTTATTATAAAAAACAGAAGAGGGAGGAAAAGGGAGGGTTTTTGGTAGGGGAAGGGGAAATTTTTGTTTGGCAGATAGAGTATATTTGACATTTATGTGCTGACTTTGTATTGGAGAGGATCATTTCTGCACGGATATAATATCCATGTAGATATTGCTACAAGAAGGATCTATAACTTATGGTTTCGTTGAGACCAGGAAAGTTTTAGCATTAAGATAGTAGTCGTCAATAAGCTTACTAGCATTCTCTGTCATACAGGATATGCCCGAAATAATATGCCCTGAAAACATCATCCCATGGGGATTGAGAATACAAATCTTTCCCACTGTAGCTAAAATAGATGAAAAATGTAAAAGCAAATGGGAACTCAATTTACAACCGTGTTCCCTGAATATGCTTTCTATATTAATTGAACACTACCGCTCAGAATCTGTCTCAATTGATAAGGTCATCAAGGACCTATATCAAAACCATGAAACAATTTGTGAATCCCCTTCATTTAAAGAACAAGAAACAGATATCAAAGAGCATATAGAAATATTTACTAAAAACTTACTACTAAACAAAGACCAAAAATGTCTCAAAGATAACGCGGCATACGCATCATGACGAGCGTACAGATGGAATAGTGAGAGACAGGGAAGAACGAGGGCATACATACCTAGATCTCAAAAAAATAGTTATCGTGATACCTATTTGGAATCGGTATCCTCTCATGCTTCCTCCTCCCTTAGCCGTAAATCTAATTTCTCCTCCTTACCTTTGGCCGGTGATAGCTTCCCCAACCATAGGAAAACAAAGAGAACGAATAATCATCAATACGGATCACATATGAAGAAAAAACAAGACACCATTAGTCTTGAACACAGTATTGGAGAGAATTTTCCTCCATACAATGATCCGCATGCCTTTGGGGTGAGCTCAGATATGCGCTCAACAAATACATCATTTAACAGCAATCCTTCCAGTTCAGTCTCTAATAGATCCAGGAGAGAGACGGGACTCTCTGATATCTCCCCCAAATCGAACTTTAAAAATCAAGGAGCCAGATCCAAACATAATACTACGGCTATTGCCATATCTCCTACATCTAGCACATTTGGCAATATCGAATCTTTTTTAGTAAAGACCCAGGAGGAGAAAAAAAACTCCAGATAATAAATCTATAAGCCCATTCTCTTACAGAAGCAGAAATCTCAGTCCTTCAATTAGGCTTGAGCTTCTGCCCTGACCAAAATTACGATGAGTTCGAGCTCGTAAAAGACATACATCTTTTTGTACGAAAACTGATATACAAGGTAATCTTCGATAAAGACCCCAATAAACATCTTGAGGGATCTCCCAACCCACAACATTGGAAGGATTATAAAATAGCCGATTTTCGCGCATTGAAGGACCTTATCTCACTTCTGGATGAGAATGATGAGGTTGATGTCAAGTCTCTCGCTGATGCCCTGTCTGATAAATCCACAAACGACTCCAATACAAAATTGGACCAATCTTTTTCTCCACCGAAGGCCTATAAATCCAAATCAGTAAATTTTCCACCTCTCCAATTAAATTCAAACATTTGGGCCTTTATGCAGAATGTCATTAGGGATATCAGAGAGAGATTATACCCAACCCCAAAACAACAAAATCTTACTAAATCTCAATATGAAGCCCTTAAAAACTTAGAGAAATGTCGAGACATCATTGTCAAACCGTCGGACAAAGGAGGAAATGTGGTGGTGATGGATAAGGATAAATACAAACTTATGTGTTTACGAATTTTGAACAACAAGAACTGGTATAAAAAAAAAATCGATAAAAAAATTATACAATCATTTAATAAACAACTAAAATCCATCCTACACAATGCCTTTTGTAAAGCATTGATTTCGAAGGAGACTTTTGAGTTTTTAGACATTAAACATCCACGTCTACCAACCTTCTATGCATTTCCTAAAACGCACAAAAATATCTATGACCCTCCAGGCCGCCCGATTATTTCGGGCATATCCTGTATGACAGAGAATGCTAGTAAGCTTATTGACGACTTTTTGCGTCCCCACGTCCTAGCTCTACCTTCCTACGTCAAAGACACAATCCATCTTTTACAGCTCATAAATGACCTGAATGTACCGAGTGACACCTTATTGGTTGCCATTGATGTGGAAGCTTTATACAGTTCAATACCCCATGAGAAAGGACTAAAAATTATCGAACATTTCTTATTTGAGAGACCCAACTCTCAATGGGAATATTCAAAATTTGTGATAGATCTCCTTAAACATGTCCTCACCACCAATGCCTTCTTGTTCGACGGTCCCCACTACCTCCAGGTGCAGGGGGTGGCCATGGGGACACGTTGTGCCCACTCCTATGCCAACCTGTACCTGGGGGGGTGGGAAAGACATGTGATGACAGATGACATTTTTGCCCACAGCCTCCGCCATATTATGTTATGGCTGAGGTACATTGACGACATTCTGATTCTCTGGACGGGATCACGTCAAGAACTTTCAACATTTATGGTATTACTTTCTGAAAATGAATATAATTTAAAATTTACCATGCAGTGTGATCTTAAGCACATTACCTTCCTTGACACAAAGATCTCTATTTCGGAAAGTCTGAATGTCGAAACTACCTTATACGGAAAGCCTACAGCAGGCAACACTATTCTACATTCGAGTAGTGCACATCCCACATCCTTAGTTAGGAGTATTCCGTATGGGCAATATTTAAGACTAAAAAGAAATTGTACCCAACAAACCGACTTTTTGCATGAAGCTCATCTGCTCAAAGAACGGCTGATTTTAAGAGGATATTCAAAATCTTGTTTGAAAAAAGCCTTTCAAAGGGCAAACAAACATAATAGAACTGATCTTCTTTACAATAAGAAAAATAAATCGAACTCCCAAGACTCTTCTACTAAGCTTATCTTGACATACAACAAACAGCACTTCCATATACGTAAAATAATATCTGAACATTGGCCAATACTGACCTCTGACCGTATTGTCAGAAAATACATTGGATATCAACCAGAATTAGTTTTCCGCAGGTCAAAATCCCTACGGGATAAGCTAACCCAGAGTCACTTCGAAGATAGACTAGACATGACCATATCCAATACTAAAAAAGGACTTTTTCCATGTGGAAAATGCTCCCAATGCCCATGGATCAACATGGGAAAATCTATTATACTACCCAATGGGCAACCATGGACCACAAATGGCCACTATACTTGCGAAACGACGGGGGTGGTGTACCTGATGCTATGCAAATGTAAGGCCTTTTATGTAGGCAAAACTATGATGACCTTTCAAGAAACGCATTAACGATCACATCTACCTCATTAACAACGGCAAGTTAACCACCCCCGTCTCTCGCCATATAGGCCTCAATCATAACTTTGATTCCAACAAAATCTCTTTCTCTATTCTCGAACATATCCCCGAAAACATTCGGGGTGGAGATCGAGATAAACTTTTACTTCAAAAGGAGACAAAATGGATCTACTATCTTAATGCTAAAACTTTCCTGGTCTCAACGAAACCATAAGTTATAGATCCTTCTTGTAGCAATATCTACATGGATATTATATCCGTGCAGAAATGATCCTCTCCAATACAAAGTCAGCACATAAATGTCAAATATACTCTATCTGCCAAACAAAAATTTCCCCTTCCCCTTCCCTTACCAAAAACCCTCACACAGCTCTTCAGTTTCATCAAAATGTTGAAATGATGTAATTACATATTATACAGTATATATACTCTGATGTTGTGATACCATAAGTAATATATACCTCAGTAAAACTGTTCTAGAATACCACTATTTATGTATGCTCAGATATAGAAATTTCTGTATACACTATCATTTTGACCTTATATATTTGTATAAATTTAGATAGAAGCTAATACAATGTATATTATAATGTGTCGTTCTTATACAAATTGTAAAAAATCGTAAAACATACTAATCTAAGATGCTTGTTTAATCGTATAAATGCTCCGATACTTTTGAGAACTGGGGGAACCTCAGGCTTTTTTTTTTTTCATCTTCTGCAGACTGTAACACAAAAAACACAAAAAAAGTGCGTGGGGTTCCCCCCAAAATCCATACCCTTAAGGTCTGGTAGGAATTTCAAAGGGGGACCCCAGCCCCAAAAAATGGGGGGGGGGGAAGTCAGAGTCAGGATCAGGATGCAGGACCCCCGCCGACCCGCCGAAATAAAAAAAGTCCCGCCGCAGACGACCACCCGACGAAAAAAAATGACATTCAGTCTGTGTCAACAGACGTCATGGCTCGCTCCACCCATTTGACATTCTCAGCTGTCAAATGCTACATATTGCATTCATATATATCAAATTCTTCAATGCTTAAAGTACAGAGGCTATAGAGTAGAGGATAGAGGACAGGCTTGCCATTGCTAAGGTTGCAGGTTCAAATCCCGGGCAAGTCAACTAATATTTAAAGTTTTTTTTTTTTTCATAAACGAATTTCGTCCGAAACTAATTTAATTTTGGACCCGAAAAACGAAACTAAACTAAACAAATTTTTTTTTTTGTTTCGAAACTAAACGATTTTTTTTGCTGGTGCACATGTCTTACTAAAGGGTTAAATCAAATAGTTAGTAAAAAGTCCAGACTTTTGACAAAATCCTTTAATTGAAAAAAAACAGTTTTTGACTATTCCTTTAATAAAAAAAAAAATGGCTCCATCGATGTAATCCAGAGTCAGGATCAGGATGCAGGACCCCCGCCGACCCGCCGAAATAAAAAAAGTCCCGCCGCAGACGACCACCCGACGAAAAAAAATGACATTCAGTCTGTGTCAACAGATGGGCAGAGCGAGCCATGACGTCATGGCTCGCTCCACCCATTTGACATTCTCAGCATTGTCAGCGGTGTAAGGCAGAAAGAACAGGGACTTATAGTGCACATAGCCAATCTGATTTAGGTGCCCTCTTCCTCTCCTGCCCTTTTCCTTTTCCTCTACTGATTTAGATGCCCTTTTCCTGGTGGTGGTGGTGCTGGTAGGGGGGATAAAGAGACAAATCCTCCAAGTTCACAGCTGAAGCCTCCCTTCAGGTTCCGCGCTGCAAAAACTTCAAGCCGGCCAATAGCAGCTGCAGTCTTCCTCCCAGCCTATCGCAGATGAGGTGGGCGTAGGAAGCTGCAGGTGGCCAGAGTGAAGGGAAGACAGCGTCGCGGAGGAGAAGAATCAGTTCGGCTGTCTTCCCTTCACCCGGGCCAGAGAAGAAAAAACTCAAGAGAGCGATTGCCGCAGAAGCAGCAGCAGTAGTTTCACCCCCGGCCATGAATTTCCACCCGCCCTCTCGCAATTTTCACTCGCCAATTGCCAGGGGGAAATTTTGAGCCCTAATCTATAGGAAGCAAATTTATCCCAGTTTACTTTAAGACCGGAATATATAGCAAAGTCCGACAGATGTACCATAACACTACGCAAGGAAGTCTGAGTATCTGCCTAAGGGCATATTCAAATATGCCCTTCGTATGTTTATAGCAGTGGATTTATTAGGTAGAAAACCAGATTGATCTGAATGCAAAATAGATGACATTTTTGTAGACAACCTATTAGCCAACACCTTCGATGTTAAAGAATTTTAACATCATTATTCAACAGTGAGATCGGTCTATAGGATTCTGGTTGAAGGGGGTCTTTCTGTTTTTTAGGAAGCACAATAATAGTAGCCTCATACATAGTACTTGGGAGACATCCCACGTTTAGTGCTCTATTGAGTGTTTGCACTAAAAGAGGCAGGATAGATTGTTTATACTTCTTGTAGACCTCTATTGGCAACCCATCTGGACCAGGGGCCTTACGATTTGGGAAGCTAGAAACCGCTTGTTCCATCTCCTGCATAGTAATAGGGGCCTCTAGGTCCAAGGCATCTAATGCAACTAAGGTAGGCAAAGTTATACTAGAGAGATATGTTGCTAAATAAACATCAGAATATGTTGCTTTAGAGGTATACAGTGAGGCATAGAATTGAGAAAAAACATTCAGTATATTTCGATTATCTGTACGAGGTATACAGTGAGGCATAGAATTGAGAAAAAACATTCAGTATATTTCGATTATCTGTACAAAGAGAGCCAGAAGAGTCCCTAATAGACCCAATATGGGATGGTGCTTGTTGAGAGTGAGCAATCTGAGCCAGAAGCCTACCTGAGGCATCTCCCTCAGTCCAGAACACTCTTTGTAAAAAAAAAAATTTGTTTTGTGCCCTTGAATGTACAAGAGATGTAAGGTCACTGGTGGCCTTGGTCCAAGCAACTTGTGTAGCATCCAATGGATGAGATATAAATGTCCTTTCATGATCTGCAACTGTCTGTCTAGCTAGGCTTTCCAGTTGTCTAGTGACTGACTTGATACGACTAACATGTTTGATGAACAGGTCTTGAAAGTAGGCCTTCAGGGTATCCCATACCACCAATCCCGATGCAGAGCCTGCATTAACAGCCCAAAAAGAAGAAATATAATCCTCCAATGATGCACATTCCCCTATCAATGATAGCCAGAAGGGATTTAGGACGCCAAGAGGTAGAGGAGAATTGTTGACCCAAAGTGAGCTGAGTATATAACATAGAGTGATCTGACCGACATCTAGGCTGAATTTCCACAGTGGTGACATATGGTAAAATTTCAGCAGATCTCAGTACATATCAATACGGGATAGTGTATTATGTGTTTTGGAATGACAGGCCAAATGAAAAAGGCACCAAATATCTGACAAGCCCATTTCCAGACACAGCTTGGCAAACGCAGATAAATTAGTAACTCCTGGAGTAGAGCTAAATGGAAATGTATCTCTACATTGGTCCATACAGTTATTCAAATCCCCCATTACCAATATTGAGAGTGGGAGTTTGTCTGCAAGGAAACGGGCCAGTTCTGTAAGTGCATCATTAGAGTACAGCGGTGGAATATATATATTGGCAACCACACATTCCATGTAATGTAAACGACAGTGAAGAAATATGTAAAGGCATATCAATTTTCGTCTGTATACAGGAGAATGGCAAATTTTTGTGAATGAGTATAGAAGCTCCTCTCGCATATGTGGAGAAGGAGGAATGAAATGATTGCTGGCAGAACTTACACTCCACCGCTTTAAATGTTTCTTTGCTAGTATGCGTCTCCTGTGGACAGCTGATGGAAGGTTTATATATAAGTAGATAGTCAAATATTAAAACTACTTTTAACATAAGTTGCTTATTTACAGTTTTGCGTTCCTTCGTGTTTTACTGTTTCGCAAAAAGGCACAATTTAAAATGTACAACTATTGGTTATTAACTCAATACAGGTTTATCTTTTAGACTTAGTCAGAAAAGTTTTTTTGGTTTTTTTTGTGCACTAATACTGATTTTAGTGTGCTTTTATCAATTTAATTGTGTATTTTCATCGGTTTAATATTGATTTGATAAACATTTGCGCAATTATCACAGGACCTACAAAATTAGCAGCACCATCTTTTTATTCTACCGGACCTGTGCTTTCAGAAAATATATGGTTTGGGGGGTCTTTTACAAACGCTAAAAGCTGCAGTTGAAAATAAAAAAAAGAGGGGGAAGATTGCAAAAATGGTGTGGCCAGCTGAGGTTTAAAGTGTTGCGAAGGGCTTGACAACGAAAGGGTTATATATGTCTAAACTGGACAGAGACCAGTCTTGTACTAGCAGAGTGTGCACAATATAATTTTTCATTGTTGTCAATGAGGGATTTGCTCATGCTTGGCCAGTTCTGTAATTTAAATGGCTGCTGTGGGTTACAACATTTATTTCTAGCTCGCCAATTTTCATAAATGCCCCTCAACGACTGAGAACAGTAGTATGTCGTTTTGGTGTGACAGTCAATTTGCTTGTCTGTCACTGTTTTGTTCTTGACATTTCTCATGCACAGATCAATAAACAATTAATTTTGCGTATTTGCAGAACTGCACCATGCTACATAGATGTCCCTTTTGAGTCAAAAGGTACAAAAACAAGAGATACATCGGCGTGAGCCTGATGACAACTAAAACCCTTTATCCTCGATTGTAAGTGACATTGTAAATACCACTCTTCATATATTGTCGTAAGACAGAAAAAAAATAAAAATTCAAATTGACAATTTTTATTATTAAGTTTTCTTTACAGTTGTTACATACAAGGAATACAAAAGTAACACATAACAGGAAATATAAAACATAAGGTAAGGTAGCACACAGACCGTAGCCAGCTTTTTACCTTGTGCAGTACCCAGCAACTTACATTAAACCCACTGCGGCCACAAACCATGAGCCAGGCGAAGTACATGCAACCTCTATAGGGCGTATAAACATTGACACTCTAGGGCTGTTGTTAGTGTAAACAGAAAAAGCAATTAGGTATAAGATAGTCACATATACTATCTCCGTGCAGCATTATCGCGGGTCAGTAGTTTACAATGTAAAATGACAATACTGAAAGGGGCGCTCTCAAGCTACGATCAGCAGCCAGGCCTTATTATTTAGAATTGAAAACAACTCAAAGTCCCCAGGAAAGAGCCCTGGGAGAACAAAGATATGAGACAGAGAGAAGAGAGATAACAGAAGATAAAGGTTAGAGAGAAGGGTAGATTTAAAAAAAGGGGGTAGATACCGGCTCCGTCTCACGGCTACAAACATCTGGCTAGACTCTCCCGGTCCTTTCATCCATTACAACCAGCGAGTTCCAGTGCATCCCAGGCTTCCCACACCTTGTTATGTAGCTTCCAGGTGTTGTTCATCCTAGCAGTTAAGTATTCAAGTTTTTGAACATCCTTAATTCTAGTGTAAAGATCCAGGTCTGAAGGTGGAGTACTACGCTTCCAATGGAGGGCTATGAGACATCTAGCCGCTGTCAACACATGGGATGCCAGTTTTTTATCGTACCTATGTAACCCTGTCAGGGGGAGGCCCAATAGGAAGTGTAGCGGGTCTAACGAGAGTTTACGATGCAGAAGGTTCTCCAATACAGCCTGTACATTCCTCCAGAACGGCTTGATCCGGCCACACTGCCAAAATATATGGAATAGAGAACCAGGTCGAGACTTACAGCGCCAGCAGAGGGAGGAGACGTCGGGAAAAATACGATGAAGGAATTCAGGAGTGTAATACCACAGGTATAGCACTTTGTATTGGCTCTCCTTGTAAGTAGAACAG
>NW_017308785.1:67162-84325 GCF_000935625.1 Nanorana parkeri | reverse complement strand
AGCCGCCAACCTATTCGGAGAGATAGCGTAAACAAATACCCCGGAGCAACAAACCTTGTTGACGGGGAGGGGGGGGGTTTGTAACCCATCTACATTTTTTTCCTATTTTATTTTTTGCTTCTGCTTCATCAGCTTCTCTCCAGCATCTGAAGTAATATACACCACTTCCGCATTCTGACAGCGGAGAGTGGAAAGGAGGGAGCTCGTGTACCAAGCTCCCTCTGATCCCCCGTGACAGAGGCAGTATGCTGGTCCCGGGCTCACACCGGAGCCCGGGACCAGCTTGACAGCGGGAGGGGGCGAGGGGGGAGCCACGGAGGGCGCACGTCACGGGACCCCATACAAGTGATCCGCCGGCTCTATAGCCGTCGGATCGCTTGTATATTAACAGGCATCACTGCCTGTTTTAAATAATGGGCATTTCCTGCACGCGGCGCGCCCGGGCGGGCGGATGTTACAGGACGTGTATACACGCCCAGTTACATCCTTGTCAGTATATAGCGAGCTACAGCTCGCGGTATACTGAGACCGCCACAGCCGGGACAGATCCCGACATTACTGTCACGGGAGGACACTAGTATATGTCTCCCGTGACCCTTAAGAGAACTATGGGGAAAAACACTTACCCCATAGTTCTCTTTTAACAACACATCAGAAAGCTGTTATGAGACTTTCAAGTGCAGCCCAGCAACATAGACAAAGTATTTAGCTACACTTATTCTACAGCAAGCTTGCTTTGTCTCTAGCGCACCACAAGATACTTTACTTTGAAAAACAACTAAACAGTGCAAATAAGCTTAATAAGGACTGTCTAAAATAATACAATTCTGGAGGCTGCAGGTGAGCAACTTGCATTCATTGCAGTCTTGCATGTATTTATCAACTCCAATTTCAATTGCATTCAGTGCAACTCTTGATTCTAGTTATATGTACCCAATATATATGTTTATAGAGTGTCATTTTCTTTTAAACAGCATCAGGTGACACAACCACACATAAGCTATGTGGCCCTAATTTTAATTCTGTGTACCAAGCTCCCTCTGATCCCCCGCGACAGAGGCAGTATGCTGGTCCTGGGCTCACACCGGAGCCCGGGACCAGCTTGACAGCGGGAGGGGGCGAGGGGGGGGGGAGCCGCGGAGGGCGCACGTCACGGGACCCCATACAAGCGATCTGCCGGCTCTATAGCCGGCGGATCGCTTGTATATTAACAGGCATCGCTGCCTGTTTTCAAATAACGGGCATTTCCTGCTCGCGCGCACAGAGGCAGAGGGAATTAAGGGAACTGAATAAGTGGTTGCTGAACTGGCGTCGGAAAGAGGGTTTGGGTTCATGGAGAACTGGGCTTACTTCTCAGTCGATTACCAGCTTTACAGCAGAGATGGGCTGCATCTGAATGGGGAAGGTGCAGCACCTTTGGGGGAGAAAATAGTTAAAAGACTAGAGGAGCTTTTAAACTGAAATATGGGGGGTGGGGGATAAAAATGGGGAAAATAAGCAAACATAGAGTATGTAACTACAAGGGGATTGAATATAGAGAGCAGGAATCCAAAGTCTAGCAAAGAAATTAGTGAAGCTTGAACTTATGTTCCTCGAAGAGGACTTCAATATAGCAGGAATAACAGAAACTTGGCTAGACAGCTCACATGACCGGGCAACTAATGTACAAGGGTACAACCTGTTCAGGAGGGACAGGGTTGGTGGAAGGGGGGAGGGGTATGCATGCATGTGAAAAGCAATCTTACTGCACACATACGAGATGACCTTATGACAGAAAGTTGCGATGGTGTTGAGTCTTTGTTGAACTGGATAAAACTGATTCTAGTTGTAAACTTAATATGGGCTTGTGTTACAAACCCACGAACATAAGGGAAGAGGAGGAGGCTCGCTTATACTCCCAAATAGAAACAGCAGGGAAATGTTGTTATAATAAAGTGACTTCAATTATCCGGACATTGATGGTCACATGGTACAGATCATTCTATAAAGGCTGGCCGTTTTCTAATAAGCTGATTAAGCTGGTTCAATAAGCTGCGTCATCTAGTGTATGACAATAAATGTGACAAATTATTTCTAACAATGAACACTGATGAGAAGTGGGAATGTTTTAACAATACATTGCACAATGCTATTACCAAGTGCATACCATTGGGTAACAAAAATAAAAGATCAAGAGCTAAGCCTGCATGGCTAAATAAAAAGGTGAGACAACACATCAAAGAAAAGAACCTGGCATTTACAAAATATAAGGCATTGGCATTCCAGAGCTATAAGTAATGCAATAAAATATGTAAACATGAAATCCGGGCAGCTAAAATAGATTACGAAAAGCATATCCCCACAGTCTGTAAGAAGGACCCTAAAAAATTCTTCCAATGTATAAACAGAGAAAAGGTAAAAGAGTAGGTAGGCCCAATAAAAGATGAGAACGGGAGATTAATATCAAACGACAGGGAGAAGGCTGAGGTATTAAATTCATTTTTCTCCTCAGCACACTCTAGAAAAAGACGGGTTTAATGGAGATAAGGATGTGAGTAGCTCAGTGAGTAAAATACCGCAGTGATTGACAGTAGCCAGGGTTCAACAAAGACTAGAAAAACGTAATGCCAACAAATCAATAGGACTAAATAACCCGCACTGCAGGGTACTTAAAGAGCTCATCCAAGTTATAGCAAGACCATTATTCCTCATTTTTAAGGTATCCTTAATGACGGGAAGGGTACCAAGTGACTGGCGTAAAGCAACGGTAGTAACGTTATTCAAAAAAGCCTCAAGATGCCAACCTGAGAACTACAGACCAGTCAGTCTAACATCAATAGTATGCAAACTGTTTGAGGGAAAGATAAAGGACTTTTTAGTGGATTATGTTTGTGACAATGGTATTATAAGTGATAATCAGCATGGATTTATGAAGGACCGTTCTTGTCAGATCAACCTACTAACATTCTATGAAGAGGTGAGCAGAGATCTGGATAGAGGAAAACCAGTGGATGTAGTGTACCTGATTTTTGAAAATGCATTTGATACCGTACCACATAAAGCCTAATACACAAGCTTAAATCTATGGGCATAGATGAAATGGTGTGTACATGGATAGAGAACTGGCTACAGGAACGTGTCCAGAAAGTATTGATAAATGGCTCTTTTTCACATTGGTCTAAAGTGCTGAGTGGCATGCCCCAGGGTTCTGTGCTAGGCCCCATACTGTTTGACCTGTTTATTAATGATATTGGGGAGGGTGTTAATAGCCATGTTTCTGTGTTTGCCGATTATACTAAAATTGTGAGGGTAATTGGCACGGCCGTAGACAGTATAACATTACAGGAGGACCTGAATAAAATAGAGGAGTGGGCAACTATTTGGCAGATGAGGTTTAATGTAGAAAAATTTAAAGGAATGCATTTTGGGGTTAAAAACCGGCAAGCAGAATACACATTAATGGGTGCTCCACTAGGGAAGTCAGAAATGGAAAAAGACTTGGGGGTCATAGTTGACCACAGATTAAATAACAGCACGCAATGCCAGGCTGCGGCAAACAAAACTAGCAGAGCACTGTCATGCATTAAAAGGGGAATGTACTGTGCAAAGCAATCATTTTGCCACTTTATAGATCGCTGGTTCAGCCGCATCTTGAGTATGCGGTTCTGTTTTGGTCACCAATCCACAGAAGGGATGTCCTGGAGCTGGAAAGAGTCCAGAGAAGGGCGACTAAACTAATTAAGGGGCTGGAGGACCAACGCTATTAGACAAGGTTGCTATATTTAAACTTGTTCTTGCTGGAAGTGAGGCAATTAAGGGGAGACATGTTTTTAATGTACAAAATGTTTGGTGGTGATGGCAACATCAGCAATAAACGTTTTACAGTAAACTCCCTAAAAAACACTAGAGGCCACCACCTAAAATTGGTGGAGAAAAGATTTAACCACAAAGGGCGTAGGGGATTTTTTTTCAGTCAGAGTGGTTACATTTTGGAACTCTCTGCCACAAGCAGTGGTATCAGCAGAGAGTATTGAATCATTCAAAAATCAATTAGATACCTTCCACAACGACCGTAAAATACAGGTACAGGTACTCTTAAAAACTAAGACCACAAAGGGACTCATATACACACATGCATGCACTACACACACACTTACACATAAAGGTTGATCTCAATGGACCTGTGTCTTTATTCAACCTCAAATACTATGTAACTATCTACAAGAAAAGATTAGCCTTTTTTTATAGTAACTGTTTGCTAGGAGCCCAGAGTGGACTTTTTGATGTTGTGTACAGTTGCAATGTGTTATGGGTAGCAATCTATTTGGTGAGGTGGTTAACATTCTCCATGACATGTGCAAATACTTTGTTGAAGTCAATGACATCTAGTATTCATTATACAGAGCTTTCAAATCAAAGCTTCTGCTTGAAAGACCTAAGCAGTCGGCAGAGAATGTAGCAAAAATAAAGCAATACTTTGTAGCAGCTTCTCACATGCTCTGTTACTTACCCATTTTATTTAGGTTGTATTACCTTACCGCACTTATTTTGAATTATCATTACAGTATTTATTTTATAGCCCATTTGAACCCCCCAAAAAAATGAAAACAGTATGTGTTGAATATCGCACTATGCATAGGAGCAATGGTCTCTCTTCAGTGCTGCAATCGGGCATTGAGTATTGCTGATTGCTGCACTGTAGTGAAAGCAAGGCAGGTCTGACCAATGCTCTCACAAAACGGTATTCAACACTTACTGCTTGTTTTTTATATCTTTATTTATAGTGACATGGATACAACTATATCACACAGCTTCCAAACAAAAACATAATCAAGTATACATTCGGAATATGATATTATATAATAGTGGTAAATATACAAGATATAACCCTATATATGACCGGGAGCAAAGGGGTGTTAAATATGTAAACCTGGAAATAAGGGTAAAGGTGTTATTTGAAGTTATTATTTATTTAACAAAGCTGTGCTGTTACAACAATTGAATGAAAATATGATACAATGCATAGTCATGGTTAATATTCATTTTACTGTGAATTAAGAATTTATATAGTTAATTTTCCCTAAGCCATTGCATATAAGCATTATAATAGCTGGTTCACATACTGCCATCTTGTGGTCATTTTGGTTATAGCCCCATCCTTTTCTGTGTTCCCTCTCATGTTATCATGTATTTCCCCTTCATCATTTTGAGCTTTCTCACCAAAATGGCTCCATGTCTCATGGCCACATGTATATATGCTCCCATGGGGAAAGCATTACCATCTTTTGACCTGCAAATACCATCTGTTCAATCATCTGCTGCATCCTGCTGTCTGCTGTAACATGCTGCATTCAATAAAGATCTTCGTGGATGAAAAAGGTGAGTTCAGCTATCTGATAAGGATTGTTTACGGCAGGGGTGCTCATTCGGTCGATCGCGATCTACCAGTCAATCGCAAAGCGATCACTGGTAGATCACGATGTCCCGTCCTCCTGCTGCAGGGCTTCTCCTCTGGATCCCTGCTGCTCTCTCCCATCTGTATGAAGCGGGGATCCAAGGTGAAGTGAAGGAATCGCTGCAGCCGCCGGTGGGGGGGCGGAGGAGGGAGACGCTATCACAGCAGCATGGCGGAGCAGTGAGGAGAGAGAGAGCCGCTGTCACAGCAGCATGGCCGAGCGGCTCTCTATCTCCTCACTGCTCCACCATGCTGCTGTGATAGCGGCTCCCTCCGCCACCGCTTCCCCCGCGGCTGAAGTGCTTCCTTCACTTCTCGTATCCCCTGCTGCCTCTGCCCAGGATAGCAGTGTGGATCCAGAGGAGAAGTTGCAGGCTGAGCGCCCCGTGTGCCTGGCGGAGCGACAGAGGATCGGTGCATATCAGTGATAAGTACCAATCCTCTGTATAGGACAAACACTGGAGCGATCAGTTTTTGTAAATGTGTGTTTGTAAATCACTGGGAACACATAGTACTATGTGTCCCCAGTTATGAATGAACAGGAAGTGCTTTACATCACTTCCTGTTCATTCATGAGTTTCTCAATGGGGAGTAGCACTCTATACAGGGGCTCCTCCTCATTCAGAAACTGGATGATAGTAAATAGTTTCTGAATGAATGGGAAGCCTCTGTGCTTTCCATTCATTTAGAACAGAGGCTGCAAAAAAAGAGATTGAGGACTTTGTGTCCTCAATTTCTTTTTCTATTTTAAAGGAAATATCAGGGGATGTTTAGACGTCTAATATTTCTCCAAAGCCTCCCCGAACAGTAAAAAAATAAAATAAATTAAAATACAAAAAAATAAATAAAAAATAGTAAAAGAGTTTTGGAAAAGTCAATATTGTTTTAATATGTGAGTATAAATGTATTGTTTTAATAAAATTTTGAGCAATATGGGTTGCACTATGGTATTTGCTATATTTTCTTTTGAGTGGAATCCATCGTTTACAATGAAGTTGAGGTGGAATGGTTAAGAGGAAGAGGTGCGTTATCTGAACGGAGGAGAAGGGGATGTCATATAAAAATTACATCTATGGAAAAGCGCATAAGACCCTATCTTGATTGAAATAAGGTCCAAAACAGAAGGTGAGCAGAAATCAGTGTTAGGCCTGGTTCACAACTGCGCGTTTTTGTACATGATTGCCGCATGTTTGCGGAAATGCGCATAGATGTGAAACACGGTTTTGTGCCGTGTTTCCGCGCTTGCAAACACAGCAGCAAAAAAAGACACCCCATGTCTCCATAAAATAGTGCAGGAACCTTTTTTCACACGTATATGACCCAATTGAAATCAATGGGCTGCGTGGCAAACGCGTTCCCGGAATGTGCATGTGTGCATGTGAATGTGCAGGCCTTAGAGGCACAACAGAGCATGGAGGTGGAAAAGGTGGCACTAAGATCCTGAAGTGATGCATTTACAGAATGCGTACTTCTGTGATCAGGAGAGGCATGGATCCTCTCCTGATCACAGAAGTACGGAGCAGATGTCACCGCTGTGACATCCATGTCCATACAGTTTTTTCCTCTATCTTGCGATGGAGGAAAAAAACTAAAGGGTCTATTCACTAAGCTGCCGTAGGCAGCCGAGTGAATGACCGACCTGAAGTGAAGTGAGCCGAACACTGTTCGGCTATTCACTTCAGGCTGGTACGGCTCATTTCAGCCGTGTATCGGCTTGCTTTGCATGGCTTCGGGTTGGCCGGCCGAACAAGCTCAGCCTGTTCGGCTGACCCGAAGTGCAGAAGGAGTTCGACTCAGCCGATCCAACATCTGGATCGGCTAAGCCGAAGCTCTGGCAGCCGAAGCTCTGGCAGGCTACTCACTGCTATTCTTATAGATGACGAACAACAGTGAGTGAATAGCCGAATGCCGCTGATCGGCATTCGGCTCGGCTGTTCTGCTCGGTCCCTCGGAGGGACCGAGCAGAACAGAAAAATAGTTTAAAAAGTAAAAAGAAAACGATTGTGCGGAGCTAGCAGTGACAGCTAGCTCCGTCCAACAGTTTTCTATTGTCCGGCGGTTCTGTTGCCGTAAAAAAAAAAAAAAATCTCCCGGGCGCTCTGGGAGCCTCCCGCTCCCAGCCGCCGAGGAGAGAAACACTGATTTTTCTTTTTTTTTCTTTATTCTGACACAGATCAGTGTCAGAATAGAAAAAAAAATTACAATGTTTTTGCCCATGGGAATGCATTTACATAGTTACATGGTTACTGGTGTGCACAGAGCTGAAGAAAGGATTTAATAGATTTGCCTTCTCATTGTGCCCAGTTACCAACTCTGAGTTATCTTTTAAGGGGCCAACATGCTCTAACCTGATTTTTTTAGTATTAATATATTGAAAGAATTTTTGGGGGTTAATCTTGCAATCTTTTGCAACCTGTCGCTCGTTTTGAATCTTTGCAAGCTTTATTTCCTTTTTACATATTTTATTATATTCTTTATAGCTTTCAAATGACGACAGTGTTCCTTCATTTTTATATTGTTTAAACGCCCTTTTCTTATTGTTTATGGCATTGCTAGATTCCTATTGGCTATTTCAATTTGCAATAGCCAATAGTAAACTAGCATTGTACCCGCATTCTGCTGATGGACCTGATGGAGAACTGCAGCAGAGGGCGGGTACAATGCTAGTTTACTATTGGCTATTGCAAATTGAAATAGCCAATAGGAATCTAGCAATGCATTCCAATGGGCACATTTTTTTTTCTATTCTGACACAGCTCCGTGTCAGAATAAAAAGAAACAGCAGTGTTTCTCTCCTTGGCGGCCAGGAGCAGGAGACTCCCGGAACGCCAGGGAGAGTTTGCTGTTTGGAGATCAGTGTCCCTGGTTAGCAGGTAACCAGGGACGTTGATCTTTCTGCAAGTGGCCGGAGCCAGCCGTAAGATCTCGGCCAGCTTCGGCTTTCAGCGCGGCTCAGCCGAGCCGAGGCATATGCTTTCGGCTCGACTGAGCCGCTCGGCCACGTTCGGGAGCTGTACAAAATGGAACACTGTTCGGTTTGTTTTGCCAGACCCTGTGGACGTAACCGGGTGTAAACAGACTCGTCCGTTTACACATGGCTGCCTATAGACTTGCATTGGGCATCTGATCGGGTCCGCCTGAAAAACTGACAGGCAGATCCAATTAGAGCAGCCGCGTGAAAGGGGCCTTAAAAACTGTATGTGTTTGTTGACATTTGGATTTAGTACAGAAAGAGTTTTGTGTTATTAACACACGGGGACATGGATTAGTTAGTTGTAAATGGATTGCACCTTACTGGCAACTTTGTACACCATTACTGATGAATATTTTGCACTGCTAGCTTTGATATTGATGGGGTTATAGCACTTTATATTTATTAATTGTATCACAGCACTGTATAATTTTATATAATACTTTGTGAAGTTAGCACTTTGATGTATAGTTTTTTACAAATATGCACCACATAGTTTTATATATTTATAAATGCACAAGATAATTTTATGCAGAAATTCCATCAAGGAATCCATATGACACCTCTTCCACATCACAAAACGTTTTTTTTTGTAAAGAGATAACATAGCGGTTAAGGAGATCATAGGGAAAAAGCATCAAATAATGGCTGAATGTTTTTCCAGGGATTCTGAGTAACATTTACTGTTTTTATGCATCGTGGGATTCTTCTGTCCACAGGCTGCTGTATTTTGAATTTGGCTCAGCTGTGCATTGTTCCGCCCACACAGCTTCATCATCCTTTCACAGATTCTCTGACAGGATCTGTGTTTAGAGAACATTCCCTCATCCACCATGGCAGAAGGACTCAATGGAATGACATCACTGCACTTGTAGTCCATTCATTTTTATATTCTTCCTGAATAGGAGGAAGAGTCTGCAGGAGACAGAGAATTGCTCCTGCAGTCTACTGATTGAAGTCGCAGTGCTTTACTGCCCCCCCCCAATAAAGCAAATTTTTTTCTTTAATGAAGAAGTGTGCATTTATTATTTTTTTCTCAGAAAGTGGACTTATACTGTAGATAAGCCATTAGAACTCAATCAGTCATCACAATGTTTGCAATCAGTCAGCTAACTTCTTTTTAATATATACATCTAATTTACATTACAAAGGTTTTAACTGTAGTGTTTAGAAATGACATTGCTAATTAAAAACTAAACAAAAACTTTTGTTGATAAACAAACAAAATGATAACATGAACAAAAGGACAGTTTATGTATTGATGGAAACTGGCATGTTATACACATTAGAGTCCTCTAATGTCATCTAACAGTACAATCTTGTTAAGGTTTACCAACGCAATATATTCAGTTCATAAAGAATTGGGTAGGCCTTCATGCTGTAAAACGGTTTGCAAATGACAATGATCTATCAGGTCGAAAATCTGATTGTGTTTTAGTTCTAATTAGAGATCTAGGTGATTTCCTGTCACAGTTTATATTTGTAGAGTATGGAAAACAGGACTTAAAGGGTAACTTCTGTAGCGCTCACCCCCGAAGGAGCCGCTGAATATTGAAATAGGTTCTCCTACCTGTTGGTTCCAGCTGCCAGTCCCCTTTGATCAGCAACAGCACACCGACACTCACGTACAGAATGGCTCGAGTCGTAGGGTCTTTTTAGGGTATTTATTTGCAACATCAATAGGAGAGAGAGGGTTTAGGGTCTGTAGGATGCCATAGGAAATACTTCTGAGGACAGCTTTCTCCCCTAGCAACCGCTAAGGCCGAAATCACTTCGATCTGGTCCCAGGGACCAATAGTAGTAGTAGTAGTAGTACTTTGAACAGATACCTGGAATAGGGTGTGGGATCTCCCTTGTGGGTCCCAGACGGACGCTCGCACCAGCTCCTCTGCGGTACCCCTCAACAAGCGGACTCCTCCTCTGACCCAGCTTCCATCAGGTATTTTCCTCTTTAGGATCTGGAACTTCTGTGCCCTCAGCATCTGCAACTGCCAAGGAGCACTCCAGTTAAATGAGAGTATCTTCTTAGAACAAGGCACCCAACACCTGCCACGTGTATGGGCCCAGTGAAGTATCAGTGTATCCTTAGGCCTCCAGGCCCCTCAGCACCTGCCATGTGCTGAGGCCCAGGCTGCTTGCTCTGCATCACACACAGTCCTCCTAGGGCGAGGCCCCTAGGGGAAAGAGAGCTCTCCACAATGTCCCCAGACCTTTTATCACCTGCCCTCAACCATGCCTCTGAGTCATCCTACTCAGGGATTGGCTAGGGCCAGGTGCATAGTCATAACCTGAGGGTGGATCCTCCCTCACTGTATGCCAAGGCTCCCTTTTCCTCAGCAACAGGAGGAGCAATCAATCCAGCAGACTCAGGGACACCTATAGAATGCAGAGCTCTGTATAATCAGTATCTAGATTGAATAGCAACATTTTAGAGGGCGCTACACTTCATTTAAAATTAAGTTACCCTTTAAGTCCTGTTTTCCATACTCTACTTTTAATATATCCAGGGAAACCAAGCATCCTTGCAGATATAACTCTTTACCCTCTTTCCCTGTGCTTTAAGAGCTTTTAGCAGAGGCTCACACCAGTGTAAACATTGATCTGCTCACATTTAGCCTATCTGCAATCTGCACTGTCTAACTTCTTTGGGTTCTACAAGTACAGTGTGCTTATATAGTGTTCTTGGGACATTCTTTGGTCTGTCCCAGATTGGCAAGAGTGTCGGTATACATTGTCACCTCCCCAGGTCAGCAGCAGCGTGACATTACATTCAGGACCGGATTTACTCTCCCTGCTGCCCCAAGGCTCCCCCCCCCCCCAGATAGCGGGGGTGGCAGGGTTGGTTTGATTTTTTTAAATTTTTCTTTTTTTAAAAAAACTTTATCACTTTTTTTTTATTTACTAACTTTTTAAAATTTTTATTTATCTTGTAATCTTTTACTTTTTTCATAATTTTTTATATTATTATTCTTTAGTTATAATGCTCCGATACCTTCCCCAATACCGGAACTTCCGGTCAGCGGAAAATTTCCTCTGACTGGCAGTGCCGTAAGGGAACATGGAGCCAGCTTCCCGTACAATCAGGAAGTGGGGCAGCAACTAATGACCCGCCTCCCGGTTTCCTGATTGGCTGGGAAGCCAGCTGTTTGCCGATTGGCTGGGAAGCCGTCTTCCCGGCCAATCAGGTCATTAGCTCTTGGACAAGTAGCTTTTTTTTAAGGGGGGACATGATTTTCACATACAAAATGTTCCATAGTCATAGCAACATTAGCAATAAACTCTTCACGATTAATTCCGTAACAAAGACTAGAGGACACCACCTAAAACTGGTAGAAAAAAAATTCAAACACAAGGGGCGTAGGGGATTCTTCTCAGTTCGCGCGGTTAGGGTCTGGAACTCACTGCCGCAAGCAGTGATTTCAGCTAATAGTCTGGAATCATTCAAGAGGCTTTTGGACGATTTCCTGAGAAACGGTAATATACAGGGGTACAAGTACTCCTAAAAACGAGATGACGCGAGGATCTTTACACCCACACACACACACACAATGGGTTGGACTTGATGGACATATGTCTTTATTCAACCTCAAATACTATGTAACTATGTAACTATGTAACTATGTAATTATTTTCTTATTATTTTTTTTTACTATTTTTTGCTTTATTTCTGAATTTAATTATTATTACTTATTATTTTTTACTTATTTTTTTATTTAAGTAATTTTTTGATCAATTTTTTTTCACTTAACTTTATTGCTATCACACAGGAGCTCCAATACAGGAGTTCCAGCACAGCAATGCTGTACCCCATCCTGCCCTATGCATTTTGAATTTTGCTCACAAATTGCAAGCACTCATTGGTCAGCATGGTCAGGTGACCACGCTGACCAATGGGAAGCGCTATTTAGCACAGTCAAATACAGTTTTGATTAGGGATGCACCAATACAGAGTACTTGTACTCGCCCAAATGCTCCGATACCTTCCCCAATACCGGAACTTCCGGTCAGCGGAAAATTTCCTCTGACTGGCAGTGCCGTAGGGGAACATGGAGCCAGCTTCCCGTACAATCAGGAAGTGGGGCAGCAACTAATGACCCGCCTCCCGGTTTCCTGATTGGCTGGGAAGCCAGCTGTTTGCCGATTGGCTGGGAAGCCGTCTTCCCGGCCAATCAGGTCATTAGCTCTTGGACAAGTAGCTTTTTTTTAAATTTCCACACCCCTGTAGTTGCATACTGATAGTGATGAGCGCATAAGCCAGAGTATGCCACCCACTTCTCTTTCTCTCTCCTTGGATGGTTACTCACTTTGAAATGCTTAGTGTTAAAGGCAAGACATATGCAGAACAGGATTGAGGACAAGAAAGGCACTTCACATACAGATTGATTTTGTACCTTCATTGTCAGCTTCCATAAATAATTATGCTGCACTTCATTCATGTAGGTGGAGAAACATATACAAAACTACTGAAAGGAGACAACCCCTGCATAAGGTTGGCTATGTCCTGTCCATCCCCTATCTTGTGTGACTCTAGATAGCCAATTGTGGAAAGCACAATGCCTTTATATTGGAATGCCTGATGCCTTTCTCATTCATAGGCCAGTCAACACTCTACAATGCAGGCTACAAAGATACTGAATGTAAATGCATGGGCCTGTGATGAAGCATATAAAAGCACAGGGCAAGAAAAGGCAGACTGTCCATCAGCTATAGAGGACTACAAATCCCAGCAATTCATTATACACTGCATGTATAATGTACTATTGCTGGTATTTGTTGTATTACTATATAGCTGGTGGTATTCTGCATTGCGCCATATAATCATTATACAGTGCACTGCAGAATACCAGCCGCTATATAGGACTACAAATCCCAGCAATAATAAATTATACGGCGCAATGGAGAATAACACCTTCTATAGAGGAATACATCAGATCCCAGCAATAATACATTATATACAGTGCAATACAGAATACCAGCAGCTACAGATGACTACATATCCCAGCAATAGTACATTATACAGCGCAACGCAGAATAACACCAGCTACAGAGGACTACAAATCCCAGCAATAGTACATTATAGTATAATGTACTATTGCTGCGATTTGCTGTATTCGTCTATAGCTGGTGTTATTCTGCGTTGCGCCGTATAATCATTATACAGCACACTACATCTCAGACAAACCGAGCAATGATCATCTATTGTGGATAGGAACGCCTCAGCCATTTCACAAAGGATTATAAAGAACATATTATACCTATAATAATAGCATGCGTGTCAGATGTGAATTTATTATCTGAATTGACAAAGATGCTTTGCGTTTTCCTCATCCCTTGTATTTTTAACTGGGCCTAGTGTCTACATAACCTAAACAAGTGAGAATTATTTTTTCTCAGTTGTCTTTCATGTACTAATTAATATGTAGATTAAAAGTCATTTAATCACAACCTTGTTAATTCTCATGTACACATTTCCTTACTCCATTAGGGTTTGTTATATGGATTTGTAATTTAGCAATAAATCATGCTGTCAGAGAGGGGGTAGGGCAGGCAGACAATGAACTTGGTTCTACGGTATCTATAAAATATTGGTATGTTTTAGTTTGGTGAATTGTTAGGTCTGTTCATGTCTTGCATCTACTCCATGTCCACGTGAATAAAGGGTACTATAGGTAGGAGGTTTTAAAAGAACTAGGCACAACTGTTAAAGCGACACCAAACCCTCAGCTTTTTTCTCCTTATACACATGTACACAGTGAACATTCTCCAAAGCCACATTTATTTATCTTTTAAAATAAAGTCTTACTGTAGCGGGAAACAGCTTCTGGAAACCAGCAATGGACTCTGGACACAGACTTCAGGAATACAAATCTTCTTTGTTCTCTGCAGAGGACTCAGGTGACTACCGTCTCCAATTCCTGAGTGGCCCTTTAAGGGCGGTCACTACATATTTATAACAACAATTACGTCACATTACACATTTCTATTACACATTTCCTTTACAGCTCTAAGCCAATCAGCAAGCAGCATTTGCAATTTTACCATTTATGGTTTATGTATCCTGTCACAACCTTTTTGTCATATACTCATGATCGATTACTAATAGTCTTGCGAGAAGGAGGAGGGGCATCTAAGTCACACTATACTGTCATCAGCATTTTTAGTTGCAGAAGTACATTCTAGGACAAAAGTCAGATGGCCTTTTACACAGTGATGCTCTCTTTTGCATGTGTGGTTAAAATGCAAGAAGGAGGGAGGAGGTCAAAGGCCTCATAATAAAACATGAATTATTTAAATATATTTAGCAATCTTATCTGCTGCCACATTCCCCCCTTTGATGCTCTCGCAGCGAAAATCTGAGCAAGATAAAGCATCATTACCAGACTACTAAATTACAGGGGGGTATCTTTAGTACACGGGATGGGCTAATAGCAGTCCTAGCTAGCCACGGGGAACCAGGGGTTGATATTTCCACATAGCCATTACATGGGCTGCAGCTTTTCTTTCTACAGTGGTCTCTACGAAACTCCTGATCATTCTAGTTCCTAGAGGTATCAGACAAGGGAGGAAAATACAGGCTGCCAGTATTGCCATAACTCCTCCCAACATGGCCTTTATCCCATTTATATTTGGAAACCAGTCCCCGAACCAGCCGTCAACATTAAATCCATCCCATCTTAGCACTGGCACATGAGCTAACTTCCTCATCCTGTGAGTTATTTCCTCTATTGCATTTCCGTTGTCATCGATCTTTAAACAGCAGTTACTTAAGTTAAATTTTCCACAAACACCTCTCTCCGCAGCTAACACATAATCTAATGCAAGTCTTTTCTAGTAAATGACAATACGTATCTTAGTTTCTTGTTTGGCAAGCAGATTAAAAGCATTTGCAGATTCATTGGTAATAATTTCTAATACAGTTTGTAGCCTAATAATTTGATTAAGCATATAGATAGGAGTCCTGTAGCCATATGACCCATCCTCCGCCCAAGTGGCAGGACCATAATACTGAACAATACGCAGGGGGGGGGGGCATTCATTATCTTTCCAATTTCTAACTTCCCCACCAAGACGTATTTCTGCAGGTGTCATTGTAAAACCGCTGTCCTAGACAGGCCATTTCTCCTACATGGGTTTTATACAGGGGACCTGACTATACAACATTTCCCAATTATGGATGTCTTCAGATACAACTCAGATTTTACTCACTTGGGGGGTTTTCAGGGGTGTTATTAAAATAGAACATTGTAATCTGCTTCCCGGGCCTCCCAGGGCCATCGCTTGCAACTTCAAAGGGGGCCCATACTGCCTCCAAGAGTTCCAGTACTTTTGTCCCATATTCTATGCTTCTCCTTCCGGATGTAATGAGCCCCTTTCCTTGTAAAGGGCTCCATGGGCATGAAGGCATACTTAATCATTCAGTCTCAGCCCTGCAGCTAGTTGTAATGCTCTCGCTAGAGGGATCAGTTCCGCTTTATATGCAGAGTTTCCCTGTGATAAGGCTCCTTCCTCTATCACTGTCTCCTGTGTCACCACTTCATAGCCGGCATACCGAATCCCATACTTTACAAAGCTGCTGCCATCAGTGACATACTTAACATCTGGCTTCCCAAGGGGCTATCTTTTAAGTCTGGCCGACTTGCATAGACTTCATCCATTACCTGGAGGCAGTCATGGGCTAGAGGTTCTTGTGAGGTGGGGAGCAGGGTGGCTGGGTTTAGGGGGTTTACAGTCTCTAAATGGATCCGGGGATTTTCACACAGCATGGCTTGGTATTTGACCATCCGGCTGTTAGTGAACCAGTGATTTCCTTTGTAATCCATCAGGGTCTGCACCTGGTGTGGGACTTGGACATACATCTCCTGACCCAGTGGTAACTTGTCAGCTTCAGCCACCAAGAGGGCTGTGGCTGCGATGGCTCGCAAGCAGGGTGGCCAGCCTTGAGCTACAGTGTCCAGCTGTTTGAGAGGTATGCTACAGGGCGTTACCACAATCCCATCTACTGCTATTCCCTGCTTTTCACTGGCATACGGGTAAAAGGACTTCTGATTGTCTGGTAAGTCCAGAGCAGGGGCCTGCATCAAGGCAGTCTTAGTGTCTCAGAAGGCTGGGTCTTGTTGTTCCTCCCATAGAAATGGTTCTTTCTCACCCCCCTTAGTGGATTCATAGAGGGGCCTGGCTTTGGTGGCAAAGTCTGGTATCCAAATCCAGCAGAATCCTGCTGCTCCCAGGAACTCAAGCACTTTGCGTCTCGTGGTTGGGATGGGGATCTGGCAAACGGCTTCTTTCCTGCCCTCTCCCAACTGTCTCTGGCCTTGTGATACTCTGAACACCAGGTATTTTAAAGTCTCTTGGCATATTTAAACCTTTTCCTGGACACCTTGTAGCCCGCCTCCCCAAGTACTCTTGGATTCCCGCTAGGGCATTGCGGGGGACTGGATACTGTTTCAGACTGACCGGGGTAGCTCCTGGTTTGTGCTCAATAAAGATTGGTGGGATGTGTCTGGCCAGTCCTGCTGGGAAAGAGTGGGCCATCCGTCAGAGTAAACATTCTTCATTCCTCCTCTTTTGGCATACTGAGGACCATGATAGGGATCTCAGAGGCATGGGGCAGTTGTAGGACAGCCTGTCTGTCAGACTTAAAGTATATATGTGCTCTGAGTTTTGCAAGTAAGTCTCTGCCCAACAAGGGAATGGGACAGTCTGGCATGTATAGAAACTGATGTTGGACTTGGTGTCCACCCAGGTTACAAAGTCTTTT
>NW_017308785.1:62155-63955 GCF_000935625.1 Nanorana parkeri | reverse complement strand
GCCGGCATACCGAATCCCATACTTTACAAAGCTGCTGCCATCAGTGACATACTTAACATCTGGCTTCCCAAAGGGCTATCTTTTAAGTCTGGCCGACTTGCATAGACTTCATCCATTACCTGGAGGCAGTCATGGGCTAGAGGTTCTTGTGAGGTGGGGAGCAGGGTGGCTGGGTTTAGGGTGTTTACAGTCTCTAAATGGATCCGGGGATTTTCACACAGCATGGCTTGGTATTTGACCATCCGGCTGTTAGTGAACCAGTGATTTCCTTTGTAATCCATCAGGGTCTGCACCTGGTGTGGGACTTGGACATACATCTCCTGACCCAGTGGTAACTTGTCAGCTTCAGCCACCAAGAGGGCTGTGGCTGCGATGGCTCGCAAGCAGGGTGGCCAGCCTTGAGCTACAGTGTCCAGCTGTTTGAGAGGTATGCTACAGGGCGTTACCACAATCCCATCTACTGCTATTCCCTGCTTTTCACTGGCATACGGGTAAAAGGACTTCTGATTGTCTGGTAAGTCCAGAGCAGGGGCCTGCATCAAGGCAGTCTTAGTGTCTCAGAAGGCTGGGTCTTGTTGTTCCTCCCATAGAAATGGTTCTTTCTCACCCCCCTTAGTGGATTCATAGAGGGGCCTGGCTTTGGTGGCAAAGTCTGGTATCCAAATCCAGCAGAATCCTGCTGCTCCCAGGAACTCAAGCACTTTGCGTCTCGTGGTTGGGATGGGGATCTGGCAAACGGCTTCTTTCCTGCCCTCTCCCAACTGTCTCTGGCCTTGTGATACTCTGAACACCAGGTATTTTAAAGTCTCTTGGCATATTTAAACCTTTTCCTGGACACCTTGTAGCCCGCCTCCCCAAGTACTCTTGGATTCCCGCTAGGGCATTGCAGGGGACTGGATACTGTTTCAGACTGACCGGGGTAGCTCCTGGTTTGTGCTCAATAAAGATTGGTGGGATGTGTCTGGCCAGTCCTGCTGGGAAAGAGTGGGCCATCCGTCAGAGTAAACATTCTTCATTCCTCCTCTTTTGGCATACTGAGGACCATGATAGGGATCTCAGAGGCATGGGGCAGTTGTAGGACAGCCTGTCCGTCAGACTTAAAGTATATATGTGCTCTGAGTTTTGCAAGTAAGTCTCTGCCCAACAAGGGAATGGGACAGTCTGGCATGTATAGAAACTGATGTTGGACTTGGTGTCCACCCAGGTTACAAAGTCTTTTCATCAGCAAGGGTATGTTAACTTTATTCCCCGTGGCTCCAACAACAGTAATTTATTTGTCAAAGATAGGGGCTATTGGTCGGGTCACTACTGAATGTTGAGCCCCAGTATCCACCATAAAATCACTCCTGTGGCCCTCTATTGTGGCAGTGACCATGAGCTCCCAGGGGCCTCTTTGGGGACAATCTCTCCTCCAGTGAAGGTGTCCCTCACTCTCGCAATATGCACATTGATTTCTACACAATTTTGACACATACTCTCCCCAAGTATTCTATTGCAGCATTCTCTGCTTTCATAAATCGTCTGCCAGCACAACTGCCAGCAAATCACTTCCCTTTTTCTAAGTTTCTAGTAGCAGTATGAAACCTTCCCGTCTCAGTTCTTAGACTAAATTGTAGAAATGTCACCAGCACACCAGTCCTTTTAAGATAGCAAAAGCTTCATTTATTTAAGTTTTTTGTCATATGACCAAACAAGCGCTTTCGGGACCGCGCAGGGTCCCTTCATCAGGCTTTAGCATTGACGATGATGAAGGGACCCTGCGCGGTCCCGAAAGCGCTTGTTTGGTCATATGACAAAAAA
>NW_017308785.1:37562-59594 GCF_000935625.1 Nanorana parkeri | reverse complement strand
CTGATGAAGGGACCCTGCGCGGTCCCGAAAGCGCTTGTTTGGTCATATGACAAAAAAATTCAATAAATGAAGCTTTTGCTATCTTAAAAGGACTGGTGTGCTGGTGACATTTCTACAATTTTGCTGACATTCGCGGCGCCATCCGCGGTCACTGCGAGCACCCCCCACTACAAGGGACATATCGGTAAGGAGTGCGACAAGGAGAGTACTCAGTTCTTAGACTGACTAAAAAAACACAGCATTGTGAATACAAATCTTCTTTATTCTCTGCAGAGGACTCAGGTGACTACCGTCTCCAATTCCTGATTGGCCCTTTAAGGGCAGTCACTACATATTTATAACAACAATTACGTCACATTACACATTTCTATTACACATTTCCTTTACAGCTCTAAGCCAATCAGCAAGCAGCATTTGCAATTTTACCATTTATGGTTTATGTATCCTGTCACAACCTTTTTGTCATATACTCATGATCGATTACTAATAGTCTTGCGAGAAGGAGGAGGGGCATCTAAGTCACACTATACTGTCATCAGCATTTTTAGTTGCAGAAGTACATTCTAGGACAAAAGTCAGATGGCCTTTTACACAGTGATGCTCTCTTTTGCATGTGTGGTTAAAATGCAAGAAGGAGGGAGGAGGTCAAAGGCCTCATAATAAAACATGAATTATTTAAATATATTTAGCAATCTTATCTGCTGCCACATTACTATTTTAATCCCTTTAGAATATCTGCTCTGCTCGCTCCTGTATCTCTTCTCTCCAGGCACACTTCCTGTCACTTAGAGCTGTGCATGTTGATTCTGGTCACGTGCACATCTTTCTTTTCCTACAACTCCCATGAGGCACAGAAGAATCATCTCTCACTGTACACAGCTGCCTCCTCCCCCTCCCTCTCCTCACTATACACACTGTGACAGTTTCACTGCTTGGAATCTCCCCTGCAATGCTCTGAATGATCAAAACTACTTACAACAGCTTTACACAAATCTAAAACAAACATCAAGTTCACAACAATCTACACAGAAAAACAACGTTATTCAAATGTAGGAGCCATATCCTCTGTCACTATGTGACCAGATTCAGCATGTGAGCGGAGACAAAAGTATGAAGCTAGTGACAGCTCACATGCTGAATCTTCTCACAAGCAGCACACCCCACACTTCCTGTCACTACATATTTATAACAACAATTACGTCACATTACACATTTCTATTACACATTTCCTTTACAGCTCTAAGCCAATCAGCAAGCAGCATTTGCAATTTTACCATTTATGGTTTATGTATCCTGTCACAACCTTTTTGTCATATACTCATGATCGATTACTAATAGTCTTGCGAGAAGGAGGAGGGGCATCTAAGTCACACTATACTGTCATCAGCATTTTTAGTTGCAGAAGTACATTCTAGGACAAAAGTCAGATGGCCTTTTACACAGTGATGCTCTCTTTTGCATGTGTGGTTAAAATGCAAGAAGGAGGGAGGAGGTCAAAGGCCTCATAATAAAACATGAATTATTTAAATATATTTAGCAATCTTATCTGCTGCCACATTACTATTTTAATCCCTTTAGAATATCTGCTCTGCTCGCTCCTGTATCTCTTCTCTCCAGGCACACTTCCTGTCACTTAGAGCTGTGCATGTTGATTCTGGTCACGTGCACATCTTTCTTTTCCTACAACTCCCATGAGGCACAGAAGAATCATCTCTCACTGTACACAGCTGCCTCCTCCCCCTCCCTCTCCTCACTATACACACTGTGACAGTTTCACTGCTTGGAATCTCCCCTGCAATGCTCTGAATGATCAAAACTACTTACAACAGCTTTACACAAATCTAAAACAAACATCAAGTTCACAACAATCTACACAGAAAAACAACGTTATTCAAATGTAGGAGCCATATCCTCTGTCACTATGTGACCAGATTCAGCATGTGAGCGGAGACAAAAGTATGAAGCTAGTGACAGCTCACATGCTGAATCTTCTCACAAGCAGCACACCCCACACTTCCTCCTTGGTAAGCCAGGAGGAGAGAAATCAAAGAACACATATTAGTGTGGGAGAGCTGAAGAAAGGGGGGGGGTGTTTGTGGGCTGAGACTGAAAACGTTTCCCCTATATTAAATTATAAAACATTAATTATTACCCAATTTTTTGGTAAAATATAAAAGACGGGGTCACGTCGGGTAAAAAGACACCAAACGTGTCAAACCTTAAAACTGTGTGTGCCCGCGAAACCTCAAAAAACTACATTACCCAAAATTTGCCATAGGCGACGCTTTAAAAGCTTTTACTCATCAGTTTAGTGTCATCAGTAATTGGTGGCCCTAAAATTATTGCTCTCACTGCGACATGTAACATGTGTAGCGTAATTGTTGTTTTCGCGCGCTGGCGCATCCGACGCGTATTTACGTTTATACGTGCGTAAAGTGGGGGACTTCAAACATTTGGGGGGGTTACTTTTTTTATATGTGACTTTAATTTTTTGTTTACACTTAATGTTATTGCTATTACATAGGGGGATAACAATCTCACTATATAATAGCAAAGGTCCTCTTTATCTCTAAGGTCCTCTTTATCTCTAAGACCCCTAATGTCACCTGGGGACCCCCAAAGAAGCTGATGAAGCAGAGACCTGTAGACTGCTTCTGATGAAACAGTTGGTCATGTGATTGACTGACATCACTGAGAGTTTTGTCTCACAGATAGGTGTGTTGGTCAGTATTTGGTGCAGAACCATAGTCACATAGTTAGTAAGGTTGAAAAAAGTCCATCGAGTTCAACCCATAGAGATACGGAGAAAAAAAAAAAAAGAAGAAAAGCCTAAACAGAACACTATGCCCACAATTACCCAATGTTGATCCAGAGGAAGGCAAAAAAAACCCCCTATAAAGCATGGTTCGATTTGCTCCAACAGGGGAAAAAAATCCTTCCTGATCCCCTAAGGCAATCGGATATTCCCTGGATCAACAATCTCTGATGCCTAATATATCTATAATAACTCAATATCTAGAAATATTCTGTGCATTTAAGAAATACATCCAGATGTTTTTTTAAATAATTAACCGAGCTAGCTAGAACTAGCTCCTGTGGGAGTCTATTGCACATTTTCACAGCTCTAACTGTGAAGAATCCTTTCCATATGCAAATGTTAAACCTCTTTTTCTCCGGACGCAACGAGTGCCCCTTGTCCTTTGCAGTGGCCTTAACGTGAATAATTTGGTACCAAGCTCTTTATATGGACCATTTATGTATTTATACATGGTAATCATGTCCCCCTTTAATCGCCTCTTCTCCAGACAGAACAAATTCAGGTCAGCTAATCTTTCCTCATAGCTGAGCTCCTCCATGTCTCTTATGAGTTTGGTCGCCCTTCGCTGCACTTTCTCCAGTTCCACAACATCCTTTTTATAAACTGGTGCCCAAAACTGAACTGCATGTTCCAGATGAGTTCTTACTAATGCTTTGTACAAGGGCAGGATTATTTCTTTATCTCTGGAGTCTATACCTCTTTTAATACAAGAAAGTATTTTGCTTGCTTTAGAATCTGCGGCTTGACATTGCATGCTATTATTGAGTCTTTGATCTAATAGAACACCCAAATCTTTCTCCACCATTGACTCCCCCAAACATACTCCCCCTAGAGTGTATGACACATGCATGTTTTTAGCCCCCCAAGTGCATAACTTTACATTTATCAACATAAAACCTAATTTGCCAAATAGATGCCCAATCACACAGTGCATTCAGATCTGCTTGTAGGTTGGAGACATCCTGTAAGGACTCTATTCCACTACATAACTTGGTGTCATCTGCAAACAAAGAAATAGTACTTTTAATCCCGAATTCTATGTCATTTATAAATAGGCTAAACAGTAAGGGGCCCAACACTGAACCTTGGGGGACACCACTAGCAACCTCAGACCATTCAGAGTATGAATCATTGATCACCACTCTCTGAATATGGTCTTTAAGCCAGCTTTCTACCCAATTACAGATTGAATACTCTATACCTACTGACCTTAACTTATACATTAGCCGCATATGGGGAACTGTGTCAAACGCTTTTGCAAAGTCCAAGTATACTATATCCAGAACCGTTCATTATCCATAGATTATGGAGAAGTGTGGACTTTTGAAAGGCAAAATAGGCTGTTCACTTTGTAACGGAAATTTTCCTTCCTTTAGTGAATGAAGTGAAGCTCTGTTGACTTCCATTATCCAGTCATGTGCAAGCAAAAACACAGTTTGCTCTTCCGTTCATTGAAGGACACAGGGAACAGATCTAGGATCATGTACTGTAGGGTTATATCGCCACCTGCATGAGAAGAACGCTAGGCACAAAAAACTACAGACCAATTACAGCCAAGGGGCGGCCCCTGCCGGTGGTCCAACCGCCCACCTGCTGACAAGTCTCCAGTTTTTTTGCCTAGCGTCAGGAGTAAGGAGCTAAGAATTTTCTCTCGGGTATTCTTAAGATCCTTGTAGTCTTCCCTGGACGACCGGCGAACGCATGCAGACTCTTGCATGGACGTCTCGTGGATGGAGGTGGCGCGGAGTGGACCGGGTTCCCCCTCCAGGTGGTATGTATGTGAGGGGGTCCTTGCGAGCGCCAGGTCGGTTGAGCATGCTGCGGCCTGACTGACTTCAGTCTGCCTTGACCCGGCGGGTCTTGGTGCGGGGTCGCTGTGGGGCCTGGGGGCTCCGTTTGTCCCGTCCCCCCTCCTTCCCCCCTCCTCCTCACCTCACCCTCCTATGGCGTTGAGGGACGTGCGGCATTGGGTCTGTGACCTGACTGGGCCTTACCTGGGCACTCTGCCTGCGGGAGAGGAGGGCGGGTGGCTGGCTGTGCTTTTGGATTTCGCGGCCGCGGGTGCTCTGGCGGCCGCTAATTGAGCCCTCGGCTCCGTTTGGGGCCTTGTCGGGAGGCCAAGGCCGCCATCTTTGCTGTGCCCTCTTGCCGGCGTCACTTCCCGTGACGTCACTTCCAGGTCCCGTATCTTTGTGCCAGTCGACTGCAGTGTCGTTCTGTGTGGAGAGAGACAGACACGCCGTTACATGGGGGACAGATCTCGGAGAGAGGGCCAGTCACCATGCCTCCTAGTGGGGGCTGGGAGTACAATGGGACCCCCCCCCCTTCCTGCTGGCTGCAGTTTGGGGGTTGTGAATTAGGGACATGGATTGCAGGGACAAGCCTGCGGCGCTATCCTGTGAGGGATGCGGGCTCCCCTCGGAAGCTTCTTCCCTCTCTCCTCTTTGCACAGCCTGTACGCCTTTCGGGAGAATCAGAGGAGGAAGGGGGGACTCCTCGCAGCCAGATTCGGGCAGCGACGATGAGTTGGGCGCATCCCTGTTGGTTCAGGTACGCGAAATGGTTGCAGGACTGATCCATTCAGTCCGGGAGACGCTAAAAATTGAGGAGGCCCCAAGTTCGTCTGCGCTCCCACCAGTTTAGTTTGGGACGCACAGGAGTAGGCGTTCAACAAAGGTTTTTTCCCTACATACCCTTTTTTGGATGAATTTGTCTACAAAGAGTGAAAACGGCCGACTAAGTCCTTCTCGGTTCCTAAGCGTTTCTCTATGTGTTACCCTTTTGAGGAGTCCTTTTTCACTAAATGGGCCACTCCTCCTGCGGTGGACCCTCCGGTCTCCCGCCTAAACAAAGCTACGGTTATCCCGGTGGAAGATTCTCCTTCCTTTCGTTATCCCACGGATAGGAAAGCGGAGGCTGTGTCACACGTACTATGTACTCGGTTTCTGGACCTTTGCTGCGTCCGATTTTGGCCTCGGCCCTAGTCTCCCAGACTGACGGAATGGGCAAAAATGCTGCGTCAGGGTCTTGCAGAGGAGAACGTTTCACCCACCTAGGTTGAGCTGGCTGAGCAACTAGTGCACGGTCTGCAATATGTGTGCAATTCGGCCTTGGATGCGGCACCGTTGGTATTTAAGCTGTCGGTGTCAGCGGTTACGCTCCAGCGCCTGCTCTGGCTTTAATGTTGGTCGGCTGACCAGACTTCCAAGAAGACCCTGACGGAACTCCCCTCTACAGGGGATCGTTTGTTTGGGGCGACCCTGGATGAGTCAAAAAAGCCTAAGGACCAACGGCAGAGGACTGGTCCTTTTTCTGCTCACAAGCGACTTTTTCGCCCCCTTCCATCCACGGAGAAGGGCAGAAAATTCAACAAGTCAGCGCCCTCCCAGTCCGCTAAATGTCCCTGGCAACTGAAGTCCTCCAAGCCCCAGGGTAAGCCCCCCTCGGCATGAAGGTCTGCTCCACCCTGGATTCCAGGGTGGGGACCGCCTTCGGCTCTTTGAGGGCCTTTTGGCGGTCCCGCGTTTCCAACGCTTCGGTGCGGGAGTTGGTGATTCGCCCCATCCTGGATCTCAAGAGGTTAAACACCTTTGTGCGTGTCCGCAGGTTCCATCAACGTTACCTTCGTTTTGCAGTGGGCGACGACTATTACCAGTTTGTTGCTCTACCCTTCGGTCTGGCATTGGTGCCTCCGGTGTTCACCAAGATGCTGGCCCCGATCCTGGCATTGTTGCGTTGCTGGGGAATTTCGGTTATGGGGTACCTAGACGATATTCTTCTGAAGGCGGAGTTGCATTCTTCTCTGGTGACGGACCTTGCGGTCACAGTGTGTTCATTGGGGGAGTTCGGCTGGCTCCTGAACTTCCAGAAGTCGTGCCTGGTGCCAACCACTCATCTGGAGTATCTAGGCCTGGTTCTGGACCCCGCCCAGGCGCGGGTTTTCCTGCAGAGAAACTCCTAAAGCGTTGCTCGCATGCACGGTTGTTGCGATCGCACTGGTGGTTGCCCAATCTTGCATGAGGGTTCTGGGTCTCATGGTGGCCTCCTTCGAGGCGGTACCTTACGCGCAGCACCACACACGGGTTCTTCAGGGGGGCATCTTGTAGCAATGGAACAAGTCTCCCTTGTCCCTTCTTTTTCTGCTCCCTGCTTTGGTGGCTTCGGTCTCCGGCTCTGGTGTTGGGCAAGTCCTTACTTCCCCTCTGCTGGACAGTGGTCACCACGGATGCCAGCCTTTTGGGCTGGGGGGGTCCTGGGCGTTTGGACGACGCAGGGCCGTAGGTTGCAGGAGGAGTCCCGGCTCTCGATCAACGTGCTGGAGCTTTGGGCGATCCGTATCTCCCTTTCGCATTGGACGGACCGTCTTCGGGGTCTGCCGGTCCGGGTTCAGTCGGACAACGCCACGGCCATGGCTTACGTCAACCATCAGGGCGGCACAAGAAGTGTGTCCGCAGCTCGGGAGGTGGCCGGGATTCTATCCTGGGAGGAGGAGCAGGTTCCAGCTCTCTCCGCCGTGTACATCCCAGGGGTGGAGAATTGGCAGGCCGACTATTTCAGTCGGCAGACGGTGGACCCGGGGGAGTGGACCTTGCACCCAGAGGTGTTTCACCAGCTCTGCCTTTGCTGGGGGATCCCGCATGTGGACCTCCTGGCATCTCATCTCAATCGACAGGTCGATCGTTTCATGGCCAGGGCCTGGGGTCCTTGGGTGAACGCAGTGGATGCCCTGGTGCCTCCCTGGGACCGTTACGGTCTACTTTACGCGATCCCTCCGATTTACCTTTTGCCGCGGCTTCTTTGCAGGATAGCGGCCGAGGGCATTCCCGCCATCCTCGTGGCTCTGGATTGGCCAAGAAGGGCATGGTACGCGGATGTGGTTCGGTTGGTAGCCGACATCCCCTGGCGGCTGCTGCTTCGCCCGGATCTTCTATCCCAGGGTCCGCTGTGCCATCCTTCTTTATAGTCGCTGGCTTTGGCGGCATGGCTGTTAAAAGCCAGGTATTGAGGGACCGCGGTCTCTTGGACGCGGTTATTTCCACGATGCTGGGGGCGTGTAAGGTCGTGTCCCGACGGATTTACCATTGCACGTGGAGGGCTTATTTTGCCTGGTGTGAGTCGGGTGGTTTTCCGCCTCGTGTGTTCTCTGTGAATAGGATTCTTGCCTTTTTGCAGCGTGGCGGGGATCAAGGTTTGGCCTTGAGTACGATAAAGGGCCAGATCTCGGCCTTGACTATTCTTTTTCAGAAGCCCATCGCTTCCTACGCCCTGGTTCGCACCTTCGTGTAGGGGGTTACGCGTATTGCTCCGCCTGTTCGGTCCCTGTTGCCGCCTTGGGATCTGAACTTGGTGCCTTAGGTTTTGCAAGAATCTCCTTTCAAACCTTTGCAGGAGATTCCTCTTCTGACTCTGTCTCAAAAGGTGGCCTTTTTGGTTGCGATCACGTACGTCACCGTTGCTGGTCCTGCATCAGGACAAGGTGATTCTGCATCCTCGGCCGTCCGTTTTACCTAAAGTGGTTTCGGCTTTCCATCTCAATAAGGGCATTGTCTTGCCTTCCTTGTGCCCGAAGCCCGTTTACAGGAAGGAGAGGGCGCTACACTGTTTGGATGTGGTTCGCGCTCTCCGTGTTTATTTGGAGGCTACGGCTTCCTTCCGGGAATCAGGTTCCTTGTTTATTGTTGCGGATGTTCCTGGGAAGGGACGGGCCGCTTCGTCGGCCACCATTTCTCGTTGGATTCGCAATACGATTTCTCCGGCGTATGCCATTAGGGGGTGTGAGCCTCCGTTTTCTGTTAAGGCCCATTCTACAAGGACTATTGGAGCATCCTGGGCCTTTCGTCACGGTGCCTCGGTTTCTCAGGTTTGTAAGGCCGCTACTTGATCTTCTGTTCACACCTTTGCCAAGTTTTATAAGGTGGATGATTTAGCATCTGCGTATGCAGGTTTGGGGCGCAAGGTGTTGCAGGCAGCCATTTGAGGGGATAGTTTTTTCCGTTGGGTTTTTGTTTTGTTCTGCCCACACCTCTTTTGGTACTGCTCTGTGACGTCCCTACAGTACATCTGTTCCCTGTGTCCTTCAATGAATGGAAGAGAAAATAGGATTTTGTACTCACCGTAAAATCCTTTTCTCTCCATTCATTGAAGGACACAGGTCCCGCCCGTCTGTGTGGGTGTGTACTCCTAACTACTTGTTACTTACTGGAGACTTGTCAGCAGGTGGGGGTTTGGGCCACCGGCAGGGGCCGCCCCTAGGCTGTAATTGGTCTTTCGTTTTTTTGTGCCTAGCATCCTTCTCCTGCAGGTGGCGATATAACTCTACAGTACATGATCCTAGATCTGTTCCCTGTGTACTTCAATGAACGGAGAGAAAAGGATTTTATGGTGCGTACAAAATCCTATTTTTTTTAATTTTCCTTGAACATGATTGGGTATTCTTTGCAAAGTAAATGTTCACCACAATCACTAAGCTAAGGGAAAAATGTCCTTACAAAGTGAACAACCTATGTGCCTTTCGTAAAATCAACTACTATATATTTCATCAACTCATAGATTGGACATCACTTTGTGTAAGGTAATCTTAGTTAAACACAAAATCATTTTGATCTATGACTAAGAACCTAATGTTGTGGAATGCTGGACAATGTATACATTATCCAAATACTGTTGCCCTACAAGAATGATTGATTAATATTTGGATGTAATTACTAGTGAATGTAATTAGCTAATTAGCTCTTGAGGGTCTTCTATACTCTATTGTGGGCACATTCAAAACAAGCCTATTAAAGGCTTGTGTATACAAGGCCAATGTGTTCATAGTAGTGAGGTTTTCTCATCACTTGGTGGAAAAGAAAAAAAAAACACCCATCTTCTTTGCATTCTGGTCACTCAATATCTATAACACAGAGTGTCGTAAGAATGCTGCATGCTGCACATTTATACTTTAGTAAGCTTATAGACATTCAGTTCATGCAGTTCTTTTGGAGTTTCCAGACATCCTTACACAGGAGGCATGGGTGCATTGGGAAGAATTCCACACCAATCTTCCTTGCAACATAGATCTGACCTTTTGTTACCTGGTCTATACCCGTGGGCCTGACCCTGCATTGATTCCTCCTTAAAACAATACTACTTTAGTTAGAGAATCCTGAGTGCAATAGAATAAAGAACCATAGGTAGAAAACATTTTGTATTTGCATGGGTTTTTTTTTACGACCATAGAAAAAAAAAAGATCCTGTAAAATCAGGGATTGTTTGTTTGAATCTCGTTACTGGCCTCTGTTACACTTACGATTTTTTAGACCTGCTGCAGCAATCGGATCTATTCTTAGTGAGCTTCATTTATTTCTGGAAAGAAGGCAGTGATTCTTCCCTTCAGGGAGTCATTGTACTCCATAGGAGCCCTGTAGTATATTAATCTCGGCTCCCAGTTATGTTCTTTACAAGTTGTGCTGGCAGCTGAAAACATAATCTGCATGCACCCAAATGTCTTGTAATACTGAAGTTGGCTCATATACTATGCAATAAACAATTATTACAAACTACACATTCAATTATAATGGCAGTGGGAAAATTCAAGTTTGGCTGTTGTGTTGGACAAGCTCATTTTTCTTGTGGACCAAAATGGCAATTAGTAGTTTATAATACCTCAAAAGAAGATTATAGTAACCCTGTTTAAAACAAACTAAATTCATATTAGTACTGACTGGTAGCTGTGAAATCTGGCATTTTCCCCTGGTGTATAAGCATTTGGAGAGAGAAAATCTGAAATAAGAGAAGAGATGTTTTTTACATTCGATGCAGACATTCTGTGGATCGAACCAACAGCATTATTGAAAATCGTTGAGTTGATGAATGGGACATCATGGTTTCAGTGCAATTTGCTCTCCACCAGTCACATAAAAGTAGAAGGAGAGATCTAGATTAAAGGAGAACTATGGGGTCAGTGTTTTTCCCCATAGTTCTCCTTAGAGTAACGGGAGGACACAAACTAGCGTCCTCCCGTTACCCTAAGCTCAGTATACCGCGAGCTATAGCTCGCGGTATACTGAGACGCCGGAGCCTGAGCGGATCCCGACCTCGATGTCGAGATCCGCCCAGCTGCGTGAGTGACAGCTGGCTCTGCCTATCTAGAGGCAGAGCCAGCTGTACCCGCCCCCTCCCCCGTCCGTTCCGCCAGTCAGTGCTGGCAGATCGGAGCAGGGAGAGGGGAATACAGCCCCTCCCCCTGTCACGGCAGAGAGCCGTGACAGGATCGAGAGGTGAGCGAACCCAGTATGTGTTCCCTCACCTCCCGATCTACTGAGCCGACCTGTGACAGTCTCATTGTCACAGGTTGGCTAGAACTATGAGGTGAGTGGAAATCACTCATCTCATAGTTCTCCTTTAAATTCTAGATTAGGGATATACACTCAAAATGCATACAGTATATGTAAACTGGCTTACTTGCCAGAGAATTTGTAATTTTGTTCAGCCAATCTTATGTTTTGATACACCTCTGACAGAAGGCACAGCCAGGCCAGTGACACCAATCTTTCTGTCAGAGTTAAAGAATACAATGAGGGAGCAGCAACACACTGATCATCATCATCGAGTCATGAACTGCATTCACCCTGCTGTCTCCACCTGTCTGCATGTTCCTGTTTAGCACATCCAAACCACATAGCACTAAGGATGAATCCACTATTTCCTGCCTCCTCATTGAACAATAATTCAATGATGGTAGTGTATGATTTTTCTTTTTCAACATTAACATACGTAGGGTTTTTTCCCCTATTTTACCATCCTGATTCCCCGTCTACAAAGAACAAATTGTTCCCAATAAGACTGGAAAAGGTTTTTTCCTTTTTCCTTCATTTCTTGATGGACAGTTAGCCACAGCTGCCATAGACACACTTTAATTTTATTATCCTTTTTTAACTTTTTGTTTGATTTGCCCTCCGGTGCTTGTGAAATAATAGTGTGTTGTTATCTTTAATGAAATCTATATTAATAAAATATTACCATGTAATAATTTCATCCTAGATTTTTATTTTGAATTAGACTAGGTATCCTCAAGCATAATGATTTACTCTGAGAGTGTTGTGCATACTATAAAAATAAGTGTCCCCCCACTTTACTGGCTGCTAGAATGTCTTCATGCAGTCCTGGCCTTCCAGTTGAAGTGACAGAACACCTGACTGGTCTCATCTCATTTCTGCTGAGAGGAAAGGATTCAATGTGCATCAGCAAGTGGCTTGGAATAAAGGAGCTGAGCTGATCTCTCCTCTGTATGCAATTGTTACATCTAAATCCATAAACCATTTGCTTAGCAGAGATTCCGCAGATAAGTGTAGATTTGCATTTTTAATGCACTCCGATTAAAAAAAATAGGTTTCCTCCTGACAATCCTCCTATAACAGATGCAATGGTTATGTGAGGTATTGGAATATAGAAAATCTTTCATTTAAGTTTTATAGATAGTGGTGTGAACATAAGTAAAGCGAACAAAACATCCTCCCTGTAAGTAAACGGTATAAATTTTATAAAGAATAAAGGGATTTTTTTAGTTAGAGCACTCAGGAGTAAAGCAACATAGAACCATATACAAAAATCGAAAATGTATTAATGCACAGAAATTCTAAATATACACAACAACGTTAAACCATAAACTGTGTTCAAGCTAGAAGGTGTAGAAATCCAGGACCCATGTTAATCCTGTAAAAGGGTGGTCTGATTAGGAGAGATCCCCACCCCCACTACTGCCACTGTCCAGCTCACTGTGATTGATTCCTGTCAACCTGTAAATTGACAGGAGAGGCAAGATCCACTACAGCCTGTAGGGCTCAGGGCGCATGCATCAAGAGGAAATCTCAGCATTTGCCTATTTATGGAAACCCCATTGCTGACTTCCTGAGCAGCATACATAGTATGTTTTAATTAAATAGGTTACAGATGGCCAGGAGAGATTATATTTTTTTAATGTGTTAATGTCCAATCGTCACCTTATTTTTTAAAGGGTTAAGAACGAAGAGGTAATTACAGTTTATCGTTTCTATCACACATACAGTGAGGAAAATAATTTTTTGATCCCCTGCAGATTTTATAAGTTTGCCCACTTACAAAGAAATAAAAGGTCTATAATTTTTATCATAGGCATTTTTTAAATCATAGAGAGAGAATATAAACAAAAACTCCAGAAAAAAACACATGATACAAATGTTATAAATTGAGTTGCAGCTCAGTGCGTAAAATAAGTATTTGAACCCCTACCAACCAACAACAATTCCGGCTCCCACAGACTGGCTATGTGGTACACAGATTAGTCCTGTCAATTTAAGAAGGTGCTCCTAATGACAAATCGTTATGTATGTAAAAGACACCTGTCCACAGAATCTCTTTCTTCCATTAAATGCTCACCACCATGGGCAAGACCAAAGAGCTGTCAAAGGACGTTAGGGACAAGATTGTAGACCTGCACAAGGCTGGGATGGGCTACAAGACTATCAGCAAGGAGCTTGGTGAGAAGGAAACAACTGTTGGAGCGATTATTCGCAAATGGAAGGAATACAAAATAACAATCAATTGCCCTCGGTCTGGAGCTCCATGCAAGATTTCACCTCATTGGGTAAGGATGATCATGAGAAAAGTGAGGGATCAGCCCAGAACTACACAGTACACGGGAGGAGCTTGTGAATGATCTCAATGCAGTTGGGACCACAGTCACCAAACAAATAATTGGTAACACAATACACTGCCTTGGATTATGATCCTGCAGCTCCCTCAAGGTCCCCCTCCTCAAGAAGGCACATGTACAGTCCTGTCTGAAGTCTGCCAAAGAACATCTAAATCATTCAGAGAAAGATTGGGAGAAAGTGCAGTCAGATGAGACCAAAATTTAGCTCTTTGGCATTAACACCGAGTTTGGAGGAAGAAAAATGCTGACTATGACCCTAAGAACATCATCCCTACAGTCAAGCACGGAGGTGGAAACATTATGCTTTGGGGCTGTTTCTCTGCTAAAGTTACAGGCTGACTTTGCCGCATTGAGGGGCCAATGTACAGGGCTATGTATTGTAAAATCTTGGATGTAAACCTCCGTCCCTCAGCCAGAACACTGAAGATGGGTCGTTGCTGGGTCTTTCAGCATGACAATGACCCAAAACATACCACCAAGGAAACAAAGCAGTGGCTCAAGAAGAAGCACATTAAGGTCATGGAGTGGCGTAGAACATTTTTGGAGGGAGCTGTAACTTCGAGTTGCCAAGCGACAGCCAAGAAACCTTATAGGACACTGCCTAGCTGACGTGTGGTGCGTTTTTGGTGCATTTTCGCTGCATTTTACGCGTTTGTGTGTTTCCGGACTGTTTCTGGACCGGACAAAATGTGACATGCAGTATTTTCTTTCCGGACCGGAACGGACTGCGCACGTCAGAACTGTAGCCCATAAAACACATAGGGATGCATTTTGGGTGCAGAAGTGCGGGAGGGCGGAGCCGCACGTTCCCCTGGACACTTCCGCGTTCCAGCGTGGAGCGCAGCGGCGCCGCACAGCCGCGTCATAGTGCAGTCGCCGAGTGCGTTCCAGCATCGATTGCGGAGGATGCCCCTTACAGGGGGGCGGAGAGAGAGGGTCAGGGGGTTTGAGACATGGTGTGTGTGTAAATAATAGCAGAAGTTGCACTTACCTTAATTATACATTATATTGGAGTGGATTGGCTTCCTCTGGCTGGCAGGCAGGACAGGGGTGGGGGGTGATTCCTTCTTCTGGTTGCAGTCTTGGAAAAGCGAGGAGGGAAGTCGGTGCTCCAGCTAATCAGAGGGAGGGAAAGAGAGGCCTCTCTCTCTGGCCTCTCTCTCTCTTAGTGGTGGTGGTGGGGGGGATTCCTTCTTCTGCTTGGCAGTCTTGGAGAAGGGAGGAGGGAAGTCGGTGCTCCAGCTAATCGGACAAGAAAGAGATTACAGACATGGAAATAAAACCTATATAGACACAAAGACCACACAGAGAGAGAGAGAGAAAATCTAAAGCAACACACAGCCCAGAGAGAGGGACACAGACCAACAAGCAGGCACAGAGAGGGAGAAAGATTAGAGAATAGTTTAGAAAGTTTACTCACCTGTAGAATCAGTCCAGCAGAGGCTTCTTTCGCCCCAGAACGGAACCGTCTTCTATGCTTTGTGGATGAGTCATCAGCTGGGTTCTGTCTTCTCCACTCAGCTGCTGCAGATACTTTCTGATCGGCTTCTGATTCCCCTGCTGTGCTCGTGCATGAGAGGGGGCGGGGCTAGCTGCTGCTCTGTGAGAACGGAAGATCTTACACTACAGGCAGCATAAAGTAAACAAAAACGCGACCCTGAGCAGAGAAGGATCGATATTCCTGTGGAGGGAAATTTGAATTGCTAGGTCTCTGGCCCAATAAACAGTACCCCCAGAAAAGTAAGAAAAACAGCACTGTGAACACTGAAAATGCGCACACACATACATCCTCACTGCACCATTACATTAATACAAAAACTGGCAATCACTTACAAAGGTGGAAATGTTACGTCAGTCAAAGTATCGCAGCGCTGAATACTGAAAAATGGCCTGGCCAGGAAGGGGGTCTAAACACCTGGTCTTGAAGTGGTTAAGGATTTAGAGAAGATCTGTAAAGAAGAGTTAACCAAAATCCCTCCTGAGATGTATGCAAACCTGGTAACCAACTACAAGAAACGTCTTACCTCTGTGCTTGCCAACAAGGGTTTCTCCACCAAGTACTAAGTCATGTTTTGCTTGGGGATCAAATACTTATTTTACTCACTGAACAGCAACTCAAATTGTAACATTTGTATCAAGTTTTTTTCTTTCTGGATTTTTGGTTGATATTCTGTCTCAATCATTTAAAATACACCCATGATAAGCATTATAGACCTTTCATTTCTTTGTAAGTGGGCAAACTTACAAAATCTGCAAGGGATCAAATAATTATTAATGGCTTAATTCATTAGGATGGACATTCCTTATTTTATCTCTAGATAATCTCCTAAAATATTCAATGGGCATTTAACTGTTGATTGTTTTTGTCCTACTTAGGGCCCATTCACACCACATCCAGATCATCTCCAGACCAGATTGTTTCCGGACCCAAAATGCTAATATGTCCCTATGCTATTTCTGGCATCTGTTCACACCAGTACAGTCCGTTCCAGACCAGAAAACTGCAGGTCTCATTTTGTCTGGTCTGGAATGCACTGGAATGCATGGAAACACATCACAAAAGCACTGGAATGCACATAAAAGAATGTTTTAAGCAAAGCAAAATATAAAGCTACGGTACACGGCAAAAACATGGCAAAACGCCATGTATTCCAGATCTGGTCCGGAATATTTCGCACGTATGCGCACCCGACACATGTTTGCACGCGTGTATGTATGGGTGGGGACTTTAAAACATTTTTTGTGTTTTTTGTATTTTTTATGTGTGGCACTAATTGTTTTTTTTGCAACTTAAATGTTTTTTCCTGTTTTTTTTGCACTTAACATTATTATTATTATTATTATTTATTATTAATATTATTATCACATAGGGAGCTAAGAAGCCACCCTATGTGATAGCAAAGAGGATGTGACAGGTCCTCTTTATGGAGACATCAGGGGTCTTTAAGGGTGACCTAGGGGTGACCTAGGGACCCCCAAAGAAGCTGATGAAGCGCAGATCTGCTTCATCAGCTTCTCTCCAGCTTCTGTAGCTGGAGAGTGACAACAAAATGCAGAAGTGATGTAATATACATCACTTCCGCATTCTGACATCGGAGAGGGGATCGGAGTGAGATCATGTAGCGAACTCCCTCTGACTCCCTTTCACAGAGCCACTGTGCTGGTCCTGGGCTCGCACTGGGCACATCTGAGCTCGGGACCATCGGTAAGGGAGGGGGGCTTCAGGGGGGCCCACAGACCGGCACCATCTATAGCAGGCGGATCGCTTGTATGTAAACAGGCATTGCTGCCTGTTTTTAAATTTTGGCACTTTAGACTGGTCCTTTATGAGGCTTGCATTGGAACACCTGGGATTTTGACATGGTAGACTGGTCCTTTATGAGGCTTACATTGGAACACCTGGGATTGGGTCCGCACATGTTGCTTTGGGTATTGTCCTTGTATTCATGGCCCTCAGCCAGTGTTAGGCTCAATTGGACTTTTTCAGCCGCGTTCTCCATCTCCAATGCAACCCGTCAGGGTTGCCCGCTGTCGCCCCTGCTTTTTTTCAGGCCTCTCCTCCCACCACTCAGCTCTGCTTTAGCAAGATTCGAGATAGGCACATGGAAGACCTTACCAGTTCCCTCAGAGGGACGGTAGACAGGTATTGCACTACATGGTTTTATTGGGATGAGTTTGCCTCTTAAAAGGAATACGCACGTGTCCTGGAGTGAAGTCACAAAAGCAGTTTTTCTCTTTTTCTGTGTTCTTGCATTTTCTGTTTCACGTTCTTCCTCCTCTTTTTTCTCCATTCTCGTGCCCCATTTTGACCTCCTTTTCTCTCCTATAAATTTTGGTGTTGTCGATTGGCTTTGACAATCTTAACGATCCATATTTAAAACCTATGTGCCTACTTTACGTATCAATATGCAGTGGCTGCGTCCGCTGACAATTATCTTGCACACTTTGTTGCACCCTGTCACATATGTACCTATTCTGCATTTCAGTATGCAGTAGCTGCATCCGCTGACAGATACTTATCTTGAGCATCTTATTACACTTTGTTTACGTGTGTACCTACTTTGCATTTCAACGTACAGTGGCTGCGTCTGCTGCGAGATATTTGTCATGAGCTTATTTTTGCACTTTGTAATTCTTGTCTATTTACTGACAATTTTCCAAATAATGAATTTATTTAAAAAAAAAACCTAATGCATTTGAAATTTTAATTACCGTGCATTATTTGCTTATTATTGAAGATGGAATTTTCAGTTCACTAAAAGCATAGAAGTGCATGCATTTTATTTGCTCCACACATGTTAATGTATTGATACCCAAGGTATTCTGGCTGTGAAATTCAATTCTCAAAGTCTATTGAGTAGGTTATTGCTCATTTAATACTGCTAGCTAGCTTCAGGTCAGCATTAACAGAGTTTACCCTCCTTCCGGCCGAGAGCTGCTTGGATGTAAGTGGTGCTTACATCCAATGTCTGTTTACATACAAGCGATCCGCATCCATGGATAATAAAAAAGGCATGGGTCGACTTTGACAGGGCAAAGCGGATCAGATTCAAGGCACGGGTGGTGTTTTCCTTAGCCTCACGGAATGGTATGAATCCAGCTTGATCAGGGTGTATAATTTCCCTAACATATGAAAGGAGGCACATGGCTAAACTTTTGAAAAAAAATTTGGTGTCGACATTTAGGAGAGAAATGGGACAATAGCTCGTACACACCATGGGATCCTTTCCCAGTTTCTGAATGACTGTAATATGGGTGGAGAGAGAATTAGAAGGTAACTTGCCAGTAACACGGACCGAGTTAAGGGCCCAAACAAAATGGGAGTTAAGGAAGGGGGTATATTGCTTGTAACACAGTAGGGTAAAACCATCAGTTCCAGGGGCCTTAGCCAAGTTGGTCTGTTTCAGGGCAACCTCCAATTCCGATTGCGAGATTGGCCATTCCAACATCTCAACAACCTCGTCGGAGAGAGCAGGTAGGCCAGAAGGGGCTTAATATGCAATCCGCAATATCGGAGGAAAGGTGTAACAGGGAACCCAAAGGTGATTTCATAACTGGAAAAAATGTTTTAGATCTCTGTTGACGGAGTGCATGAGCCATAGATCTGCTACATTGGTTGCTATACTCATACAAGTGTCGACAACATTTAGCCAACATCGTTTTAGCCCTCTGGAGGCAGAGAGAACGTAGGGAGTCGCTCAGTGTTGACAGTTGGGACAGCAATCCCATTTATGACGAAGATCCCATTTATGACGAGTTTCCAGCAGATAAATGTGTGCCAGTAAAGAGGTAATCTGTTGTAGGCATTGACATTTGACCCGAGAACTCAGCTTGATCAGAGTACCCCTAATATATGAATTGTGCACTTCCCATATCGATTAAGGGGAGCAATCCAAGGCAGGGTTTAGAGAAAAGTAGGTATGCAGGGTGGATTCAATTTCAGCCGAAAAAGCCGGGTCCTGCACTAGTGGCTTGTTCAATTGCCAATGCCATGGCTTCAACTCTGAAGAGCCCACGGGCAGCACTATTGTAATTGAGGCATGACCCAAAAGCGAGATGTTACCTAAGGCTGATTGAGAGACCAAGGGCAGCATGAAGTGATGAACAAAAACATAATCAATGCATGTGTAGGTCTGCTGGACAGAAGAGAAAAAGGAAAAGGTGCCATTTACAGATACTCTCTGGACACGTTCCCGTAGCCAGTTCTCTATCCACGTACACACCACCTCATCTATGCCCATAGCCCTCAGCTTGTGAAGTAAGCGCTTGTGTGGTACCGTATCAAATGCCATTGAGAAATCCAGGTATACCATATTAACCAGCTTCCCTCCATCCTATGACAGATTACCCTGCCAGTCCGCCTGATGATGGAGTCTCCAACCAACAGGATCTGCCTCTCCTGACCCTCCATCCGGCTCCCCTCCTCGCTGGAGCAGTCACTCCCCCTCCGGATAGAGGATGTGTCCTGCTTCAGCAGAGCCCCCCCCTGAACTAGTATCCCCAACATCATGCAACTTGGCAAACTTATTGGGGTGAACCAGATCAGGGCTGACATCTCTAGCACTCTTCCCTCTCCCACGCCTTCTAACAGTAACCCAGCTCCCCACCTCGGGATCCTGCTCCTCCAACCCCCCCTCCACCACAGCCTGGTGCGTTATGTCCAGACTCTTTTCCATGACTGTTATGCTCCTAAGTGTTGCCAGTTTCTTGCTTAGATCCAGAATCTGGGTTTCCAAACAAGCAACTTGCTCACATCTCGCGCAAATGTATTCCCCCTCGAACGCATGTTCAAGGAACGCATACGTTGCGCACGACATGCACCTGGTTGCATACTCACTCATGGAAGACATTATTTTATTTCACCCTTCTTATTTATTTATTTACTTTTATATTATGTTTATGTAAATCGAGACTACTTATTTGTAATTTATTTATCTAAGGTTTAGTGATTCACAAGTGGCACGTTCAATAACTTGTTTGTTAAACTAAATTTAATTTATACCACCGCCCTGGAATAGGTTACAACCGCCCTGGTTAAACTTCAATTGTTTAAACGCCAATTTTTTAACGCCACTTAGCTACCAGGCACTTTGTTCCCAAGCCCTGTGTGAGCCTACAATTACATCTACAATTACCTACTACTTTTAAGGGTGGATGAGAGATTAATCCAAGGATTGGGGAGTCATAGGGTCCCCCCTCTTATTCCCCCCTCTCTCTCCTTGGTGCCACAGTGGGACCACAAGGACACCCAAGACCCAGGTTCGCTTATTGTACTTTGTCCTTGTATATTATGTTAATCCTTAGTAAATCCTCATATACAATGATCAATCAACTAATGGTTAATTTCAATCGTTGTTGACAATCTGTTAGGGAGAATTGCGAGGGATTTTCCATTAGTACCCATCACACCACATGTGTCTCATCAACCCATGCAAAATAGTGCTCACACCCTACTCACTAGTCTGATTGTCTAGTCCCCATCTTCCCAATACAATCCCTTGTAGATACTTCCTATATATGTGTGCCCCCACCTCCCTTATGTGTAATTACTTGTGAATAATTAACCCAGTGCCAATATTTCCCACTGGGGAGATCAAAACATCTACCATATGGTACTATACTCAGTGCCTTTGTTACTGTATGTCAAGGCCAAACCTAAGAAAAATTTAGTTAATATAGTTTTGAATATGTGAACTATGACTTTATTCAGTCAATACAAACAGACATATAATACATTACCGATGTGCCTGATTGTAGCTTCATTTGAACCTAGGACCTGTGGTACACACTGCTAAGAGAGCAGATTGAGGGCTCACGAGGGGTGAGCAGCGTGATTGTCATGGAGCTGTGGAAAGCTACAGAGCGAAGCTAAAAGACTGTCCTTTATGTTGCTGCTAGAAACTGTCTTGTGCAATAGGGGAGGTCTACCCTGTGGATGGAATTAGATATTTGGTGTTTGCCCGAAATAAACTGCATTTTACTTGCACTTCCTGTCTACAGTGGAGTGTCCTTGTTACAATGCACATGAACGTTAATGGCATCCCAGTCTTAGTCCGTAGGATTCAATATTGAGTTGGCCCACCCTTTGCCACTGTAACAGCTTCAACTCTTCTGGGAAATCTGTCCACAAGGTTTAGGAGTGCATCTATGGGAATGTTTGGCTATTCCTCCAGGAGCACATTTGTGAGGTCAGGTACTGATGTTGAGTTGGTGGGGTGCTCTCCGCACACCTTACAGCAATCCCGGCCAATTGGAATAATGGTGCTTGTAGTAAAGACCACGGATGGCACCGTGCAAAATACAAGATAAAGACGACAGGTCACCAGCACTCAAATAATTTAAATAGATATGTCCTTTTTATTGGACAATCGTGTCACGACAATCAACAAAGCCGACGTTTCGGGACCACGCAGGGTCCCGTCACATCTGTCTGTCTTGAAAAAGGGACCCTGCGTGGTCCCGAAACGTCGGTTTTGTTGATTATTGTGACACAATTGTCCAATAAAAAGGACATATCTATTTAAATTATTTGAGTGCTGGTGACCTGTCGTCTTTATCAGGTACTGATGTTGGACGAGAAGGCCTGGCTCGCAGTCTCCGCTTTAAGTCATCCCAAAGGTGTTCTATCGGGTTGAGGTCAGGACTCTGTGCAGGCCAGTCAAGTTCCTCCACCCCAAACTCGCTCATCCGTGTCTTTATGGACCTTGCTTTGCGCACTGGTGCACAGTCATGTTGGAACAGGTAGGGGCTGTTCCCAAACTGTTCCCACAAAGTTGGGAGCATGACATTGTCCAAAATGTCTTGGTATGCTGATGCTTAAGAGTTCCCTTCACTGGAACTAAGAGGCCAAGCCCAACCCCTGAAAAACAACCCCACACCATAATCGCCACTCCGCCAAACTTTACACTTGGCACAATGCAGCCAGGCAAGTACTGTTCTCCTGGCAACCGCCAAACCCAGACACGTCCATCGGATTGCCAGACAGAGAAGCGTGATTTGTCATTCCAGAGAACATGTCTCCACTTCTCTAGAGTCCAGTGGC
>NW_017308785.1:33529-36812 GCF_000935625.1 Nanorana parkeri | reverse complement strand
TCAGGTACTGATGTTGGACGAGAAGGCCTGGCTCGCAGTCTCCGCTTTAAGTCATCCCAAAGGTGTTCTATCGGGTTGAGGTCAGGACTCTGTGCAGGCCAGTCAAGTTCCTCCACCCCAAACTCGCTCATCCGTGTCTTTATGGACCTTGCTTTGCGCACTGGTGCACAGTCATGTTGGAACAGGTAGGGGCTGTTCCCAAACTGTTCCCACAAAGTTGGGAGCATGACATTGTCCAAAATGTCTTGGTATGCTGATGCTTAAGAGTTCCCTTCACTGGAACTAAGAGGCCAAGCCCAACCCCTGAAAAACAACCCCACACCATAATCGCCACTCCGCCAAACTTTACACTTGGCACAATGCAGCCAGGCAAGTACTGTTCTCCTGGCAACCGCCAAACCCAGACACGTCCATCGGATTGCCAGACAGAGAAGCGTGATTTGTCATTCCAGAGAACATGTCTCCACTTCTCTAGAGTCCAGTGGCTGCGTGCTTTACACCACTGCATCCGACGCTTTGCATTGCACTTGGTGATGTAAGGCTTGGATGCAGCTGCCTGGCCATGGAAACCCATTCCATGAAGCTCTCTACGCACTGTTGTTCTGCCAATCTGAAGGCCACATGAAGTTTGGAGGTCTGTAGTTATTGACTCTGCAGACAGTTGGCAACTTCTGCGCATTGTGCGCTTCTTCATCCGCTGACCCTGCTCTGTCATTTTACGTGGCCTACCACTTCGTGGCTGAGTTGCTGTTGTTCCCAGTTGCTTCCACTTTGTTATAATGCCACTAACATTTGACCGTGGAATAGTAGCAAGGAAATTTCACGGATGGACATATTGCACAGGTGGCAACATTTCACGGTACCACGCTTTAATTCACTGAGCTCATGAGAGCGACCCATTCTTTCACAGATGTTTGTAGAAGCAGTCTGCATGCCTAGGTGCTTGATTTTATATACCTGTGGTCATGGAGGTGATTGGAACACCGGAATCCAATGATTGGGAGGGGTGTCCCAATACTTTTGGCAATATAATGTATGTATGTATGCACAGAATATCCTTCAACTGTGAACATATAATGTACAAGTGTCAATGTGCAAACACCATAAAAGTCCCAATCGAGTACACAATATTAGTCCTCTATTAATCCTTCCATGCCAACATAGAAAAAACAATTGAATCTGTCTCCTACTCTTGGTGGTGACACTATCAAGCTCCACCCTATGTGTTACATCATCCAGATAATTGAGAATTTCATACCCCTATTATGATGCCGGATAATTGTAGTTTCTGGTTTGTTGAGAGTTACTATTAACTCTCAAGCAACCCCCCACAGCTTTCTCTCTCTCAGGTCCACTCCTCTGCTCATTGACAGCAGGCAGTGGGCGGGTGCTATAGCCAGCCTGTTTATATTGTAAAGTACTGCACAAACTGTTTGTGCTATATAAATCCTGTATAATAACAATAATAGTTAGCTATTGCAATTTGAAATAGACAATAGCATGCTGGCTATTGTTCCCGCCCACTGCCCGTTGTTTACATTTAGCTGTTGGTGTAACACCCTGCCAAGGGGTTTAACTGTTCTCTGGACCACAGCTGCGGATCAGGACCTTTCCTATCAAGGACAGGTATCAGATTGTGACTCAACCTCTTAAGCCGAGTATGGTTTTAGGCGAGGAGGGAGCTACTAAACATCACGCCCCGTATAGCAGCACTTCTACCCTGTGATAGGTCAGTAGGGTAGCTTGGAGTTTCACAGTAGTAGTTCACCTAGATATGAACTATAACAGCTGACAAGCTCAATTTGTAGTTCAATAGGTATGAGGTTGTAACCTCTGACAAGGAATCAAGTTGCAGTACAATGGGTATGAGTAGTAGCAGATGACAAGAGATCATATAGCAGTCCAATAGGTATGAGTTTGTAACAGCTGACAAGAGATCAGTAGCAGCTCAATGGGTATGAGTCTGTAACAGCTGACAAGAGATCAATAGCAGTTCAATAGGTATGAGTTTGTAACAGCTGACAAGAGATCAATAGCAGTTCAATAGGTATGAGTCTGTAACAGCTGACAAGAGATCAATAGCAGTTCAATAGGTATCCCTGTGATAGGTCAGTAGGGTAGCTTGGAGTTTCACAGTAGTAGTTCACCTAGATATGAACTATAACAGCTGACAAGCTCAATTTGTAGTTCAATAGGTATGAGGTTGTAACCTCTGACAAGGAATCAAGTTGCAGTACAATGGGTATGAGTAGTAGCAGATGACAAGAGATCATATAGCAGTCCAATAGGTATGAGTTTGTAACAGCTGACAAGAGATCAGTAGCAGCTCAATGGGTATGAGTCTGTAACAGCTGACAAGAGATCAATAGCAGTTCAATAGGTATGAGTTTGTAACAGCTGACAAGAGATCAATAGCAGTTCAATAGGTATGAGTTTGTAACAGCTGACAAGAGATCAATAGCAGTTCAATAGGTATGAGTCTGTAACAGCTGACAAGAGATCAATAGCAGTTCAATGGGTATGAGTCTGTAACAGCTGACAAGAGATCTAGTTGCAGTTCAGTAGGTATAGCCGAAGCCTGTATACTTGCACTTGTGTTGAACCCCAGGGATGGAGGAGCCTCGGTTCTCAGTTGCACTTCGATTTTCTTGGATCCTTTGTAAGGAGCAGGAGAGGGCTGCTTGATCAGCGGCCTGCTTCCACAATAGTGGGACACCGATCAATAAGTGGCCCGCGGTTTTATGTCGGCGGCCCGAGTGAGGGGGCGGAGTCTCGCTGCGCGCCTGCGCAATGATGATGCCGGACCCCGTCCGAGAGTGGGCGGCGCCATACGGCGCGCCTGCGCAATGATGATGCCGGACCCCGTCCGAGAGTGGGCGGCGCCATACGGCGCGCCTGCGCAGCAGCGCGGACGGAGCTCGGTCCCGGCCGTGACGGAACACGGTCGTTACACATGTAAACCTCGCAGGCAATCTGTAAAAGAATCAGAAGTATGAGAACTATATAACTCACAACTAACGTAAAGCTGAACTCTAGGCAGATATATAAAATTAGACACGTGCGATTCGTTTCGTTCCGAATCGAAATTTGGACGAAATTTCGGAAATTCGGACATTCGGATGTATCCGAATTACAGATATAGCGAATGCAAACAAATCCGAATGTTCGATTCCGAAATTCGTTAGCGATAGTCTGCACGAAATTTCGTTTGTTGGACGAAAGTTCCTTGCAGCAAAATTACATTTAATCCGCTAACGAATTTCGTCCGAATCTGAATTCCGAA